>NC_050581.1:61160737-61428333 GCF_011100635.1 Trichosurus vulpecula
TTACCCTTGCTCTGATTTTTCTTTTCTCTTTTCCCAACCTCAGGTCTCTAGTTAACCAGTTCAAATTTACACTTCTTTTACACTCAAATCATTTGCCCCTGTCTTGTTGCCACTGATGCCTGAGAATCTCCCACCCTGGATTACTCTAATAGCTTCCTCCGTTTCTACCTATGTGCTGCTGAAGAGAGATGGAAAGGGTTGACTAAAGATTTATGTTTTTTAAACTCCATTGGGCCCTCAATGCAGCAAGATAATCCTTTTATTTTTTTTCCTACCTGATTCTCTATCCCACTCCTCACAGCAGTTATTATAAACCATTTTTCTCTGCCCAAAACTCATGTACCTCCTTCTTCCTCCACTCTCTTAGCAAAGGATCTTGACTCATACTTGCCTGAGAAAATAGACATCATTTACCTTGAGCTCTCTCTTTTCCCCTCCTTAAAATCTCTTGACTTCTTCTATCTTCCCTTCTGGTTAATATCTAATAATGAGGCCATCTTTGTTCTTGCCAAGTTCAGCCCCTCTTGATGCACCTTGGTCTTCTCTGGTCTTCTGCAGATTGCTTCCTCAACCGTCCCCTCTTTTTCTTGAATCTTTAATCTCTTCCCATCTACAGGCTTCTTCCCTGACATCTACAGGTATGTCCAAGTCTCCACCATCCTAAAAACCCTTCACTACACTCTACCATCACCTCAACCTATCATTCTATATATTTTCTCCCTTTCTCCACCAAATTCCTAGATAAAGTTGTCTAGACTCATTGCCGCCATTTCTCCTCCTCTTTTCCACTCTTTAGAATCTGCCTTCCAGCTTCTTCAGTGAACTGAAAGTGCCCTCTCTATAGTTTTGCTGATGACTTCTTAATTGCCATCTCTTGACAGTCTTTTTCTCAGTTCTCATCCTTCTTTACCTCTCGGCAGTATTTGACACGATTGAGCGCCTTTTCACCTGAGATTCTCTTCTCTGGGTTTTCATGACATATTCTCTTCCAGTTCTCCTACCTGTCTGTTTCTTCTCAGTCTCCTTTGCTGGTTCATCATCCATATTATGTTCCTAACTGTGGGTCTGTACTGAGCCTTCTTGTCTTCTCTTCCTATGTTCTCCCATTTTGTGATCTTATCAGCTTATATAAAGATAATGTGACCCCAGTATCTTTACCAAGTTCCTGTCTCACATCATCTACTACCTATTGGACATTTCAAACTGGATGTCCCATAGACATACCAAGCTCAATGTGTCTAAAACAGATGTCATGAACTTCCCCATTTCTGTCAAGAGTATGACAATGCTTCTGTTCTCCCAGGTTTACAATCTCCGAGTTGTCCTCAGTAACTCTTTCTCCATCCCCCATAGCCGATTGCTTTCCAAATCTTGGTTTTTATATAAGGTCTCTTGCATTTTTCTCTTCTTACTATTCATATATCTTCCACTGTAGTTCAGGCTCACATCCCTTTTTTGCCGGGACTATGGAAATAGCCTCGTAATTGATCTGCCTACCTGGTTTCTCTCCATCCTCAGAGCTGCCAAAATGATTTTCCTTAAGTGCTGGCCTGAGCATGCCACACCCTATTCAGTAAACTCAATAATACCCTTTTGCCTGTAGGACAGAATATCCATCCCTATGGCTTTCAGAGCCATTTATAATCTCGCCCCAACCTACCTTTCCAGATTTGTGATACATTGCTGTTCTTCCCACACACAATATGGTCTAAACAAACTTTCCGTCTTTCTTTTCCTCATACATGGCAGCCCATCTTCTGTCTGTGTACCTGTGCACTGGCTATTCCCCATACCTCAAATACACCCCTTCCTCATTTTCACCATGCAAAATCCCTTACTTCAGGGTTGGGAAACCTGTGGCCTTAAGACCACACATGGCCTTCTAGATCCTTAAGTGCAGCCTTTTGACTGAATCCAAATTTTACAGAACCATTTTGTACAGAACATTTGTTCTACAAAATTTGGATTCAGTCAAAAGGCCATATTTAAGGATCTAGAAGGCCATGTGTGGTCTCAAGGCAGCAGGTTCCCCACCCTGCTTTACTTCCTTTAAGATTCAATTTGAGCACTACCTTCTAAATGAAGCCCTTCCTGATCTCCCACTTGCTAATGTCCTCCCCCAAACTACCTTGTATTCATGTTGTATTTATTTTTACATACGTATATATGTGCATGTTGTCTCCTTAATGTAATGTAAGCTTGAGAGTAGGAATTGTTTCATTTTTTGTGTTTTATATTCCCAACATTTAGAATGGCACCTGATGCATAGTAGGTGCTTAATAAATGCTTGTTGATTGATTGATGCAACCATAGAAAAAGTTTTATCCAACCACGCTGTCATCAGTATCAAGTAAGGAATAGGCTGTTGTGTTGCATGCCAAGGATCCAGGTCTGGACCTTAGGCCTAACTGAACCATATTCTGCTTCTAGGACAGCAGCTCCCCATTTCTAGAATGGGTCCAGGGGACCTTACTTTCATTCTCTAAGCTGTCATAAGATATCTATCCTTATCCTTACTTGACCAAGAGTCCCTGGTACACCTCTGCCTATGCTTGAAGACCTCTAGTGAGGGAGGCCACATTTCTGTCTCTGTCTCTCTCTGTCTCTGTCTGTCTTTCTCTCTCTTAGCAGTCAGGGTTAAGTCACTTGGCCAGGATCACACAACTAGTAAGTGTCTGAGGCTTGATTTGAAATCAAGTCCTGACCCCAGGGCAGGTACTCTTATGTATCCACTTCACAACTTAGTCGTCCCTCTCACTTTCTGTGGAAGCAGTCCTTTCAAACTTTGGATCGTTCTAATTGTTAGAGTGATACCTATAACCATTTGTGTTTTCCTTTCCTGGTGCCCTTGGGGCATGTGGCTTTCTTAAGCCTATGGAAGACATGTTACTTATTTATTATCCACTGAAAGGTTGCAATATCTGAGTTGTCCATAAAAATGGCTCTCAAGCCCAATGGTCTTATCAAAGTTTCTGTCTTATACGTGAGATAGCCTTCCTAAAAGGCTGTAGTATCCCTGCTAATTGCCAGCAGGCACTTAGTCTACATATGCTTAGGTTGCTCTCTCCACTACCATATCTCCAGCTACAAGAAGAACAATGGCCAGGTCCAGAATTAATCTTGGGCAGGGGGTCTTAACCTGTGATTCACAAAATCTATCTATCTACATTGTATGGAACTGTATAAATTTAATTGTAACATAATTTATTTCCTTTGCAATCTCTTGTATTTTGTTGATGCATTTAAGAACCTTATTCCGATAAAGCGTCTGTGGGCTTCACCAGACTTCTGAAGGGGTTCATGACACAAACAAAAGTTAAGAATTATTGATCTAGGGGATGGAATGTAATATTATTCAAAATATTAAATTATAAAGTCTATAATCTGTACACAATTCTAGAGCCCCTATCTCATCTTTGAACTTTACTCTCTTTGATCATGAATTCCCCTATATTAATAGGCCTTGGACACAGCATACTGTGATCATAAAGTTGTTTGTTTTTTATAGTGAAAATAGAAGTAAGTAGGCCAAATGCACCTATATACAAGCCATTCAGTTCTAGCTATGTCCTAAATCATGCTTCAACTTAGCACACCAGATCTTTGAGGATGACGGAGGAAATTCCCAAATCATTCACACCTATACCATGCAAAGGATTAAGATGATATGTCTGGGACCCCATCTCAGGACCATAGAATATAACAGGGGAAACTAGGGGAAGAGTGGTGACATTGTTCTTTTCCTCTAGATCATCAGATGAATGCGAGTCGTAATAGCCTCCACATTTAGCGCTCTGGAGCCTCCAGAAGTATTGATCCTAAAATGCATGTTTCTAGCCTTGTAGGCCACTTCATAAATTCGAGAGGTCAGGTACTCCTGGATCCTTCAGTTGGAGCTGACTAGACAGCTGGAGCTGAATAGAGTTTTCTACACCCTCCAAGGAGAAGATGACAGGAGGGTAAAATCAAGCCCGTGGACTTCAAGGGAGTTCTTTATAGAGCATAGAACTGAAGTGAAGGTAAAATAGCTGTCTAGCAGTCTCACAAAATGTTTCACATTTGATATTTTAAGCATCAACCTTTTGGGAGAGAATAAGAGAAGCTATAGGTTACTATTTGATGTTTTAGGTCTTTGTTAATTAGTGTACTTATGAGTCTTTTATGAGTAGGCATTTCTTTTGTGTGTAGGAAATAAATAGCTGTCCTATACATGTTGAACATTTTGCATTGAATGCCTGTCTCTTTCCTTTTGGAAAGATGCTACCATGAGACAAATTTAAACTTTAAGTGATTTTCCCTGGGTCTCTGGGATGGGGTTGTAAAAAACTTGAGAGTTTAAGAAAGAGTCTAAAACCTTCTCTCTTTAGAGATTAGTCTCTCCCTAGGACTGATTCTGTTCCATGTGAGCTCAGAGCTAGGGTGCCTCAGTGGGAGTAAGCCAGAGCTGAACTGTGTTTACAAGGAAATAATACACTAGCACCAAATAAATAGAAATGTGTTTAAAAGAAATACATTCAGTTCTAGGCAACTTGGCCCTAAACTTTGCAAGCCGTTCTATCAAGTTACAGTTCTCTAAGCCAAACTTGACCCATCATGATCTTACCTACACTTGACTTATTTAGATATCTGTGGTCCCAGGAGACCCCTGCCTAATTTAGGAATTCACTCACCTGGGTGCTCTGAATTGAGGTCATCCTCTCCTCTGACAACTGAAAGCTCATCTTCAACCAGTCAGAAAGCTTTCTAATGGCGCAGCTGGCTTATGGTACTCCATGCATATTTGGATGGTAGAATTTAGAGTTGGATGGAGCCTCAGAGATCATCCAGGCCAGTTTCTCCATTTTACAAATAAATAAGCTGAAGCCCAGACAGGTGAAGGGATTTATTCAACATCGCATTTGTAATAAGTAGCAGAACTGGGATTTAAGCACAGGTCTTACTCTAAATCCAGTGCATTAGGTAATTACTTGCTTGTTGTATAATTTCCTATTCTAACATCTACTCCAACTCCCTATACAATTAAGGGAATATAAATAACTGTTTTATGGTTCCCACAATTCAGCCCAGCACACAGGTGATCTCCCAGTTTGTCATCAGATACTCCTCTGCACTGCTACATAGGGGCATTTCATAAAAACAAATTAAACACGGGTCTGTGATTCCTGCTGGGTCTAGACTAGTTATTTTAATGGATCACTGGGGTTTTGCTGTTGTGTGTCAGGCATGTTGAATTTCTAAGTTCCTGTTAGTTGTCTTCTCACAATGCAGCAACCCTGTCCTTGCTATTTTTTCCCCAATGTCTGAAGTTAATTGATTCATAGAACTTCACACCCTTAGGTGAAAGGCTGCTGCTGCAGAAATGACGAACATGATATTGCAGGAAGGTTATTCTGGTCACATGGCATGTGAGATTGCTTAGGGAATGCAAGTAAGGAATTATACCTTTAGGTTTGAGATCTTACATAAATTATGAAAAACCAAGTTTAAAATACATAAAGGAGAATGGAAGGTACCAGAAGATAATGGAAATTAACTGAAATACAAGGTCGTGGAGAATGGTAAAAGTATATAGGTTTTCTAGTCATTGAGAGGAGCTGAATATGGCAAGATCTCTTTCGAGTCTAAATTAATAGGCCCTATATACATTTTGTTGATATTATCAATAAATATTTTCATTTGACACCTCTCAAGGCAGTAGGAGGAGTAGCAAAATTATCTGTGAGGTAAATAGGGTTTTTATCCTCTTTTATAGGTACCATTACCCAAGAATACAGATGATGGAATGCTGGGACCTAGGGAATCCAAAGTTTCTGTTCAGTGTTCTCTCCCCCTTTAGAATCACCAAGTTGGACAGAACCTCAGATCACATGGTCCAGATTGTATGTGAATAGGAATCCCCTCTGAAGGATGCCGGAGTGCTTGTCCAGCCCTGCGACCAAGGACAGCTTTTTACTTCTTGAGGCAGCCAATTCCCCTTTTGGATTGTTCTGATTGTTAGCTTTTTCTTGAATCAAGGCCTAAATTTGCCTTTCCACAACTTCTACACATTGTTTCTAGTTCTGCCCTCTGGAGCCAGTCCAATGGCTCTGATCTACTAGTCGAATAACCCTAAGTGCTCTTGTATCTGACAGCTCTTCAGATGTAGGAAGACAGCCATCGTATGCCTCCTCAGTCTTCCCTTCTACAGGATATATATTCCTAGTGCTTCCATTAATGCTTATATGACATGATCTCAGAGCTGTTCATCTTCCTAGGTACCCTTATCTTGATTTTTTTTGGCTTATCAATAGCCTTACTAAAATATAGTGCCTAGACTTGAACAAAACGCTCCAGATGTTGTCTGTCCAGGGCAGAACACAGCAGGACTTCTCTCTCTTCCTAGTTCTAGATATTATGCTCTTTTAATGGAGATGAAATCACATTAGCTTTTTTGGCTGCCATATCAAATGCTGATGCACACTGAGCTTGTAATTCACTAAAGCCCCCAGATCTTTTTCAGAGAAAGTGCTGTCTAACAATGGTTTCCCCATCTTATACTTGTGAATTCAATTTGTTCGAATCCACTCTATTAAACCTAATGTTATTGAATTTGACCTAACATTCTAGCATATGGTGAACCTTTTGGATCCCACCTTTGTCTTCCAATGTTAGCTATCCTTCCCAGTAGTGTGTTATCAGCAAAATTGGTAAGTGTTCCTTTAACAAAGTCTTTGATAATGTTGTTAAGTAACACTAGGGCCAAGAATAAACTCCTGAGGCACTCCTCTTGGAGACTTCCTTCCTAGTTGACATCAAGCCAGGAAATACCTACCTAGTCTTTGGGTCAGGCCAGCTAGCCAATTACAAGTCTACTGACCAGTACTATTGTTTCATCCGTCTCTATCTTGGCTACACACACACACACACACACACACACACACAGACAGACTTTGTCAAATGCTTTCCTAAAACCCACGCAACACTATATCTATGGCATACTTCTGATCAGCCAGTTCTGATCAAAATAACCCTATTTTAAAAAGAAATAAGGTGAGTTTAGTATCACCTTCCCTTGATTAAACCATAATGAAATATTGGGATTCCTTTTTTCTTTTCCCAAACATTTACTGTCTCTTTGTTCCAGAATTTTGACAGGAATTGACATTAAACCCACCAACCTATTGTATGAAATATATACTTTCTTCCTATTTTTGAAAGTTGGGACATTTCTGCTTCACCATGATTCCTCTAGATCGCTGCTAGAACTTCAGCAGTCATATCTTTAAGTTCTAAGCACTTTGCAATATGGCTTAACTAGATGAGGTCATTTAACTTCATTGAGGGCAGCTAAGTGTTCTCTTGTTCATTTTGGATTTCAATTTCCCATCAATCATTTTCGTTCTGTCCTCAGGCTGTATGTCACTCTACTTGAAAGAGAAAACAAGTACTTTCTCTTCTTTACCTATCATTGTCTTCTCACCCAAACCTAACTGATTAGTTGATCAAAACCAAGCAGGGGCCCAAGCCCCTTTGTTGTTGTTAGCATTTATTTGTGGCCTAGGCTCACACTAGGCTTTAATTCTCCTACCACAATTCTTATAGGACTTTGACATTATTTGTATTTGTCTTTTCTTTCACCTTTTGTATGTATTGAGGTGGATCTGGGATTTCATCAATGTGGGCACTCCCACTAAGGATGCAGATCACAGCCCGTTCATGCCTGCGACTCCAATGCAGCATCTGTCCCACCTTCTGTGAGTTTGCTGCTCGGTGCCCACCCACCCATGATGCTGGGGGCCTGCTTTGCTTCCTCTGGATTTCACAGAGCCAATAATGGAGCATGTGGAGGAATCATCTTTATACCTCAATCTCATGAGACAAAGACAAGTGTAGAATTGCCCTCCAGCCCTCTTCAGTTTCTGCTGTCATGGAGGCATCTGCACATAAGGATATGTTTATGTAGGGCTTAATATTTTTCAAAGTACTTTCATATATGTTATCTCTTTAGAGCACATCACTCACTTGCTTAAAACCCTCTATTGTATGCCTTTTCCTGTAGGATGAAGTCCAAATTTCTCTGCCTGATATTCAAGACCAGTCATAGTATGAACTATCCTGATTTCTCCAACCTTCTCTCCTCCTGCTCTACTGTTAAAGCTTAATAGTTTGCATGACATAGATAGGGTTTTATGCCTAGTTTTTATGTGTATGTGTAAGTTTACTGGCTCCATGTACTTTTTGTATCTCTGCTTCTTCCCTTCCTTTTTAAAAAATCTGAGTACCGATAGCAAGGTCTATCATAATCATTGATTCATCCACCTAACATTTCACCATAATTACTTGAAAGCTGGTCCCATTTTGCTTCTGTGAGAGGAATAAAAGTGCCTTTCTGTTTCAGGTTCAGTCAGGTATGGAGGTAGGGAGAGTGCACTTTAAAGGCCTTGGTGCTTTTCTAGGCCCTTGAACTTCAGAAATTTTAAAAGATTAAGGCCAAACCTGATCCCTTGTCTCTTGTTGACTCTTATCAGCCCTTCAGTGCCACCCTGAGGGACTGTAACTGTCCTGTGAGCCTGGGCCAATTTGAGAGTGAGGCTTTAGAACAGGGAGAGTTGTTTTGCTTCTTAGTAGAAGGGAAGGGTGATTGAATCCCAGGGGATGGGAATCTGACAGGCAGCTGCACACTCAGTGAGGATAGCGGGGACCTCTCTTTTCTCAACATTGGAGATGCCAGAGATGGTGATTAGGATAATTACTATTGTTGTCGTACATGTTAAGCATCTTTATAGCGTTTTGTAATTACTTATTAACTCTACCCCACAACAGCCCTAGAAGATAATGCAGTATTGTTCCAGACAGATGCATCAATTAAGGACCAAGCCTTGGTAGCCATCTAACAATACTGCTAAGTGGGCTCAGCTGCTAAGCAGTCCACGTTTGGGAACTTATTCTGGTGGCTCTACTAATCACAGTATTATTTTGGAAAATGATTCAATTGCTGGGCCTCAGTATCCTTATCTTTAAAATAGGAAGAATATAATGACCTACATTAGAGCATTTTTATGAGGATAGCTAACAAAAAATTATAATCAAGGTGCTTTGCAAAATAAAAAAAAAATGAGCTCTTACTGTCTAATAACAAAAATAACTCATCTTAATTCACATACGACTCGTGTGTGAGCCTTCTCTGCCTTGATGATACTATTCTAGGCTCTTGATATTGTAGCTTGGATTCTTAGAGGCTTCCATTTAGAATAGTTATTGGATGCAATGATTAGATACATGGGTTCTCGTGTTTATTTGTTGTTGTTCAATGATGTCTGATTCTATGTGACAAAAGTCCATTTGGTTTTCTTGGCAAAGATACTGGAGGGGTTTGCCATTTCCTTATCCCCCCATTTTACAGATGAGGAACTGAGGCAAACAGGGACTTAGTGACTTGCCCAGAGTCATACAGCTAGTAAGTGTCTGAAGCCAGATTTGAACTCAGATCTTCCTGACTCCAATCCCAGTGCCCTATCCACTGTACCACCTAGCTGCCCTCATGTTTACAGTCTGGGATTATGGAAAAGATTAGACAGAGAAGAGGGGCTTATTGTTTTATCTAATGATCTCTGTATTGAGGATTGAAAGGGCCATAAGAAAGATATTCCTCTAGATGTCTCACTGGGTAGAGGATGGGAGAAAGATATATTTGCAAATGAGGGTGATATGAAAGCAAACATATTAATAAAATATACTTTAAAAAAGAGATTCTCCTAGCTGGAATTCTTTAATCGAGAAAGCTACTCCTTTCATCCTATACAATTGGCTGACTTTTTTCTGGATCGAAGTGGAGATTTCTATACATAGTACGAAGGCATATTTAGTTCTCATCCTGTTATGATTTAGAGTCTTTCCTGGCCTAATTCTATAGAGAAATCTCTCTTTCCTTAGGAATTCTCAGTACTCTATTTTAACCCAAGGCAGAGTTCTGGGACTGAATTAGCTGGAGCTGAGAAAAGGAGTTAGATGATACAAGCAGAAGAGAAACCGAAGCCTTGGTCAGGGCCAGCGTTGAGCCAATAGCGTTCACCCTGAGAGACAAAACCAGAATTTGTAGGGACTAGGACCAAAGTTGGAGAGAGAGAAGATGTCTGACTGTGGTGGGAGCAATAGGCTAACCTTTTCCCATATGCAAGTTAGGCTAGTTTCTTCCCTGAAGCTAGTCAGTAAACAATAAACATTAAAACAAAAAAAAAAACAGTAAACAACAAACATTTATTATGTGTCTACCATGTGCCAAGCATTGTGCCGAGTGCTGGGGATCAAAAACAAGCAAAAGACACTCTCTGCCCTCAAGGAGTTTACAGTCTAATGTTTACAACATGTAAACAACAGTTTACAACAAGCAAACAAATACTTATAAACAAGCTATATAGAGGAGAAACGAAGAAAATAAGACAGGGGGAGGCACTAGAACTAAAAGGGATTGGGAAAAGTTTCCTGTAGAAGATGGGGCTTAAGGGAAGGCAAGGAAGGTAGTCAGTGGAGATGAGGAGGGAGAGAGTTCCAGGGATGGAGAACAGCAAGAGAAAATGCTTGGGGCCAAAAGATGGAGTGACTTGTTCATGGAACAACCAGGAGGCCATTGTCATTGCATCAAAGATAAGGTGGGGGCAAGGGGCAGTGTAAAGCATAAGAAGACTGAAAAGGCAGCAGTGGGGTAGTGTATGAAGGGATTTGAATTCTAAACAGAGGATTTTGTATTTGTTGCTGGAGGCAATAGGGAGCCACTGGAGTTTATTGAGAAGATGAGTGCCATGGTCAGACAGGTGCTTTAGGAAAATCACTTTGGTGGCTGATTGGAGGATGCATTGGAGAGAAGAGAGACCTGAGGCAGGCAGCTCCACCAGCAGATTATTGCAGTAATCTAAGCATGAGGTGAGGAAGGCATATTCCATAGTAGGGGCAGTATCAGAGGAGAGAAGGAGGCATATTCAAGAGATGTTGCAAAGGTGAATTCCATGGGCTTTGGCAACAGATTGATTATGAGGTGTGAGAGATAATGAGGAGCAGAAGATGGCACCTAAATTTCAGTTCTGAGGGAGGATGACGTTGTCCTCTGCAATAATAGGAAAGGTAGGAGGGAGGGAGGGTTTAGGGGGAAAGATAATGAATTCTATTTTGAACATGTTGAGTTTAATATGTCTACTGGACATTCTGAGATGTCTAAAAGGAATTTGGAAATGTGAGATTGAAGGTCAGCAGAGAGTTTGGATAGCATATGTAGGAGAATCATCAGCATAGAGATGTTAATTCCATGGGAACTGATGAGATTACCAAATGAAGTGGTACAGAGGGAGAAGAAAAGCCGACCCAGGACCAACCCTGAGGGACACCTATGTTTAGTGGGCATGATCTGGAAGAGGATCCAGCAAAAGAGGCAGAGAAGGAGTAGTCAGAGAAGTAGGAGGAGGACCAGGAGAGACTGTTGTTCCAAAAACATAGAGAAAAAAGTATCAAGAAGGAGAGAGTCATCAATTGTGTCAAAGGCTACAGAGAGGTCAAGGAGAAGGAGGTTAGAAAAAAGGCCATTGAATTTGGCAGTTAAGAGATCCTTGGTAATTTTGGAGAGAGAAGTTTCAGTCAAATAATGATCTCAGAAGCCAGATTGTAAGGGGTTAAGAAGAGAGTGGGAGGAGACAGAATGGTTGTAGGTACCTATCAAAGATGGATTTTTCAGGGAGTTTAGCCACAAAAGAGAGAAGAGATAGATGACTATGGTTATCCAAAACAAAAGGATCAAGTAAGGGCTTTATTGAGGATAGGTGAGACATGGGTATGTCTGTAGGCAGTAGGGAATAAACCAGTAGACAGAAAGATTGAAAATAAGTAATAGTGTAGGAATGATAGAGGGGGCAATCTGTGGAGGAGATGAGGTGGAATGGGATCTCTTGAATAGGTAGAGGGGTTAGCCTTGGTAAGGAGTAAGGCCACCTCGTGATGTGAGATGGGATGAAGGAGGAAGAGTGGCAGAAGGCACTTGAGCAATAGGAGATAAAGAAGAGGGAAGAAGAAGTTCACAGTGAATGGCCTCATTTTTTTTTCTGTAAAATATGAGGCAAGCTTCTCAGCCATGAGGGTGGGGAGAGGAGGAGCCCTAAGAGGTTTGAAGGAGGATGAAAAGGTTTGGAGGAGCTGCAATGGAGAATGGGACAGTGAGTTAATAAGGGAGGTATAGTAGGATTGCTTTGTAGCAATGAGGACCCCATAGAGGTTGTGTAACATAAAGTTGTAGTAAACCTAGTCAGAACAGTTGTGTGATTTTCTTCACCATCATTCAGCAGCATGTGTTGTAGGAGCAAAGGCAGCAGATGTGAGAGTGATCCAAAGCTGAGGTTCAGCAGGGGGCAGTGAAATGATAATGGGGACTAGGGACTCAAGGGAAGAAGACCATGTAGAGTTGAATTGGTTCACCAAGGGGTCAAGATGGGAAAAAGAAGAGCGAGGGGCTAATTCAGGGGAGGAGACCTGGGAGAGAATTGAGGCGTCAGAGGGACTGGAAATCACAGTGTGAACAAAGAATAGGGTTTGGTAAGGAAAGAGAGAGAGGTGAAAAGCCAATAGATTATGGTTAGATATGGAGATTTTGAAATTGTTGAACAAAGGCAGTATATTTGTGGATGATGGCAAGACCAACGGTATAACCATCTTTGTGTGTACCTGAGGTAGGGTGGAGGAGTAGCTCATGAGAAGTGAGTAGGTTGAGAAATCAAGTGGTTAGAGTATTTGAGGGAGAATCAATATGTATTCTAGAGTCCTGTGGTAAGAGGCAGGAGTTGAGGAGGAGAGAAAAATCGTGATCCAGGTACCGAACTCATTAAGGAAGGAAGGGGAGTGACTTGGAAGTTTGTAGAAAATAGCTAGCAGGATTTTGATTGGGTGGTAGAGATGAATAGCATGAGTCTCAAAGTAGGAGAGGTACCTGAGTGATGGAGGAACTTGGAAGTGGCAATGGGGACTCCCCACCTTGACCAGTGAGCTGAAGGGAATGAGTAAAGGTGCAGCCAGTACTGGAAAGGGTGGCCAGAAGCTGTTGAATCAGTGGGGTTTCTGTAATCAGACAGGTTTCTGTAATGGATAGAAGATGGTAGCAGTTAGAGAGGAAAAGATTTAGGATGAAGGGAAGTTTGTTGCCTATGGAACACACATCCCAGAGGGCACAGTGGGAAGAGAGGATGTTGTTTGGTTGGATCTCTGGGATGGGAGGTTTCAGGTGAGTGGGAATAAGGAATCAGTTGGTAGAGGATGGGAAATGAGTTTGGATAATGACCTATTGGAGTTCAGAATACTGAGAAGTGTAGGGAGTGAACGGATAAGAGACTATTCATCCTTGAGTGGAAGGCACCCCCTCCTTCCATCTCCTCCCCTACAGAACCTGACTCTCTCTCACAAGTGAGCTTTCACATTCTCTTTCCTGCTTCCCTGCCACCATCTCCCATCCATTCTGATGCAGGAGTACCTCCTTCCCTTGATATGCTATTGTTCCACCTTAGAATGTAAGTGCCTTGAGGACAGGGGCCGTCTTGATTGCTTGTGTTTGTGTCCTCAGCACTTAAAAAAAAATCAACCTCTTATCTGTCTATCTATCCATCCATCCATCCATCCATTTTCTTTTGCTTTACCTTGCAAATGCTACTCTCAAAGCCTTCCAGCTTCTCAACCCGTGTCATCTTATGTCCTTCAAGAAGTCTTAGCTTATTTCTTCACTATAAACTTTATTTAAGATCCATACTTATATCTTACAACTATATAGTATTTTAAATTTTTTTATTCTTATTTTTTTGTTGCGGGTGGGGGGGGGAAAGGCAGGTTAAGTGACTTGCCCAAGGTCCCAAGTGTCTGAGGTCAAATTTGAACTTGGGTCCTCCCGACTCCAGGGCTGGTGCTCTACTCACTGCACCACTTAGCTGCCCCCTGTATAGTATTTTAAAAAGCAAGTGTAACCATTTATATATGTTTAGGGAGAAGATAGGATTAAATTAAATTTAAAGACTTTTTTGTGCCTACTGTGTGCTCATTGGAGGCAGGTGGGTAGTTCACTGGTTAGAGTGGTGAACTTGGAGTCAGGAAGACCTGACTAAGACTAAGACGCTCACTAGCTGTGTGACCCTGGGCAAGTCACTTAACCTCTGTTTGCTTTAATCCATTGAAGAAAGAAATGGCAAACCGCTCCAATGGCTTTGCCAAGAAAAGCCCATATGGGGTCATGAAAAGTTGGACAAAACTGAATAACTGAAAAAAAAACAACAAATGTGTCCATCACAGTGATAGGTGCTGTGTGGGTGTACAAAAGGGTTATTTAACACAAACTGCCCTCAAGGAGTTTACAGTCTATTTGGATAGACATTACTGATGAGAAACAACTAAAGAACAGTAAAAACCTGTCTATGGAAGAAAACCTAATCCTCCCTCTGTATGTGGTGTGTGTGTGTGTGAAGCCATAATAAAATGCTAAATTGAATGTAATCAAAAGCCATAATAGGGTACAAAAACAATCAGTTCAATGGTCAGAAACAGAAAAAAATCAGTCTGGTTTAAGGACATGTTCATGGAAAATATGGAATTTAAGTTGAATCTTGAAGAATTCTTAGAATTTGAATGGGCAGCACTGAAAGGGAACAGAAGAGAAAATAACCTTTTCTGGTAAAGGACGAAGCATGCAAACACAGAATCTTAAATATTGATAAATAGTTATTGAATAGAATTGACACATTGAACCCAAAGTCTGCTTGCTTGTTTGTTACTCTGCCTCTTGGTTTTAGTTCTACTTTCTGTCACAAATCTGTTTTCTCTTCTGTGTTAGTCTTTCAGAGAGTTTAAAACAACTATCCTTCCTATCTCTGCTTCGTCTTCCCTTCTCCGGACTAAACAGTTTCAGCTCTTTCAAGTTTTCCTTAGGGATAATAGTCCCTAGAGACACTTCACTAGCTTGGTCTTCCTTTGGTCCCCTGTGGGTTGTTCAGTGTCCCTTTTAGAATGTGGTGTTAAGAATCAAAAACAATATTTCAGATACTAACTAATCCAGAGTATTGAAACACATTTATGTGACTTCCCATTATTTGGCTACTACCCAGCTGTTTACAAAGCCAAAGATCGGGCTGTATTTTTTAGTAGCCACATCACATTATTGGCTCATATTAAGCTTTTGGTCAAGTAAAACCCCAAGATCTTTTTCACAAAACCTCTTGCCAAGGCAGGTCCCTCTCATTCCATACCAAACTTGTATAAATGGGGAAGTTGCTTAACTAACTCTCTCTTTCTCTGTCTCTCTCTTATTCTCTCTCTCATCTATAAAATGATCTTTGCCTAATTGATTGCTAAGCTCTCTTCAAACTAAAAAGTCCTATATTCTAAGACAATTTAAAGTATTTCAGTGGGCACTTAATGTTTTCTAGAGGGGCTGGGATATAAGTTAATAGAGGAAGCTTCAGCAAGTATGGCTTTGACCCTACACCTTACGATGTTATGGAGCAATAAATTCTTTTAGGAAGGGGAAATTAGGGAATAAGAGAAACCCAGATAAGGCCAAAGGCAGGGGAGGGGGAGTTTTTATGTGTATCACTCCTGCCTTTCCAGTACCAGAAACCCTACACCCTTCCCTGGCTTTCTGAGTGGTGGAGTGGCCCTGGAACAGCTCTCCTGTAATGCTAGTGAGGGAATGAATATCAGAGGCTTACTTAATTTCTACTGGGCTAGGACCTTTCTCCTGTTTCCCTTATGACCACATCTCAAGGAGGTATATGGTGGACATACCATTTTATTGGTATAGGGAAATTAGTGAAAACTACTAGTGAAGAAAATTCGTGGAAAATAGTGAGGAAATTCCCTCTACCAACAAAAGCACCTTCTCTGCAACTTATATAGAGTATTAAAGAGTTGTTTAGGACAGTGCAATGTTAAGTGACTTGCCCAGAGTCACACAGCCAGTATATGTCAGAAGTAGGGCTTGTACTCAAATATTCTTGGCTCCAAGGCCAGGTCTGTATTTACTAGAGGAAGGGAATCTTTTCTTCAAAACTTTGGAGGAGGCTGAAGAAAGGGCCTTTACCTTACTTGTTCTTAGCACAAGAACAGATAAGTGATATGCTCTAAAAAATATATGAAGAGAAGAAGAATATGTGGAAAGCTTTTTGAAAAGTATTAGGTACTATATAAATGTATACATGCATTCATATCATGAAAAGAGGAGAAGTTGAACATAGTCATTATAAAGACTATGGGTTCTGTACTTTACTAGCCAAGGTGAGCTTGGGTAACTCATTTAACCTCCCTAAGCCTTAATTTCCTCAGAAGGACAGTGGAAATTAATAATAGAAGACTAAATTCTTAGGAAGTAGAGGTGGGGGTTATGGCAGATTAGTGAGAAGCTTTCAGGAGACCCCCCCCCAAATAACAGGTTCTTTCCCATCCCATCAGAGTGATTTCTGAGGGAAAAATCCTCTCATTTTTTTCTCTCATTCTATCTCTCCTTCTTCTCCCTGGCTCCCCACTCACACAAAGACTTTTCTTCCTTCAAGGATATAGGCATGTATATACACAGACACAATTTATATAACCACATGCATAAAAAACAGTACAAAAACGTGTACAGGCACCCACGTTGCAGAGATTAACCTGCCCATTAGAAAGACAATGAACAATTTTACATTTCTAGTTCACGTAGAAATGTTATTTCCACTTATAAAAAAGAAGTGCCAGAATGGTCTTCAATATGATTAAGATGCTGTAACTGTAGAAATGTAGGAGTGTGAAATTTGTAATGTTATAGACAGATTTAGTATGAAATGCAAATATCACAGTAGAGAGCATTGGGCCTTCGAACCCAGCTGAGATTCCCCCCAAAGGGTTTGAGATGACCACCCCAGAATGAGAGAGGAATACCAAAGGATCAGGAAGAGGAGATTGACTAGTTGGGACAGCTGCTTTGCAAATAGATGGCGAGGTCAAATCTTTTACCCAGAATGCCGTTAGATGTCCTATGTAACAACACGTAAGCAGCTTACTCTAAAGATGTGGCCCTGCCTTTTCAAAACCCTACACCATTGTTAACCTGCCTTCATAAAGTTCCTTTCCATGTTCTTGCTATTATACAGCAGTGAAAGAAGGACTTAGCCCATTCCAAAGAGGTAATTCTGCCTTGCTTATAATGTGTGAAAGTAAGGGCCATTAAAAAAATTAAATTCTGTATCACTGCACTCAAGAGTCAGTGATTGATAGTATTTGGGTTTGATACAGGTATACGCTTATGATGACTGACAACCCGAAGAATTTTATTGTTATTAATGGCATCGGATGTGATAAGTAGACATGTGTTAGGACACTGCACTTAGCTAATAAAAAATGCTATAGCATATAAATAGAGAATACACTTCTTTGTATGGTCCTTACACATGGCTTTGTACATGGTAGGAGCTGCTGGTTTGGCTTGATTCAAATAATTGCCTAATTCCTAGATACTGTAGAAAAGTAAGAGAGATGGTTATACCAGATCATAAACTAAATGTGAATTTAGTTCAGGAATTTAATGCTTCTTTTTAAAAAGCTAACACAAAAGTTGGGTGTATTGCTAGAATTTAAACACACAAGAACAGGCAGATTAGAAAGAATACTGAAGTTTAGGAGTTCAGGAGATAGAGGTGTAAGTCCTAGTTCTGCCAATCCCTGGCTACATGGCCTTGGCATTTCTCAGCCCTGTTATAGCAATTAAGGGGGGACTTTTTATTGTTTTCTATTTTGGAACACTTAGGTACTGGAGTGCCTTTGATGAGTCTGGCCTTTGTTTCTTTGATTAAATAGGGAGTCTTTGATGACTTGCTTACCCCAAGGGAAAGCCTACTTCACATAAGTTTGAGTGGCGTGGTTATGATGCCCTTCGACTCTGAACAGGGTATATAAACTCAGATGTTAGCATTTTGCTTGGGGCTCTCACTCACTGGAAGACTATTGTGTGATTTGACCAGATGAGACTCTGGGCAGCTGTTGTTAAGAGACTCCTGGCTTTGAAAACCCAGATGTTGGACAGACAGCTAGAAGCCTGTCTACTGTTTTGTGTTATTTGCTCTGTTCATATAATTTCTGTTTGTATTTGCTCTGAAGTTCAGGGTGCTGGCTTTTCACCTGAACTAAGTGAATGATATATGTATGTTTAATTAAAGTGAGATTGTTAACCTCTTAAAGTTGCTTTCCTTAGAAAAGTAGATCAAAGAGCCTGTGCTAGCAGCCCTCCTCTGTGCTGGTGTTATTGGCCTTACACCTCCACAGCAGCTGCAAGCAGCATTGTCGTTACAAGGCCTTCCTCTATTACATGAGCCAGCTTCCTCAGCTGTTAAATGACAGGATTGGACTGAATGATCTCTAAAGCTCCAAAGGTCTACGATTCTTAGTGGTTAACTGCGCAACTATTTGCAAAACTGATTAGCTCTCAGTAGAAAATGGGATCCCATTGGGAAGATATAGTCATTTTAAGAAAGATACTAAAAATAGAGGGCAGCTTGGTGATGCAGTGGACAGAGGGACGGGCCTGGATTCAGGGAGACTCATCTTTGAAAGATCAGATCTGGCCTCTGACCCTTAATGAGCTGTGCAACCCTGGGTAAGTCACTTTTTGCCTCAGTTCCCTCATCAGTAAAATGAGCTAGAGAAGGAAATGGCTAAACCACTCCAGTATCTCTGCCAAGAAAACCCCAAACGAGGCCATGACGAGTTGGACACGACTGAAATGACTAAACAACAAAAATTAAAAATAGAAGAGGATTGATTTAGTGTAGTGATTATTGTCCTGCTTTTTCTACTATGATTCCTGTACTTTTCAGTAGCTGTGGTTTCTGGAATGTAGCTTTGTAATTTTCCCGTCCCATAGTAAGTTATGGACAGAAATACACTCTCTGAAGGCAACTTGATTACAGGAATGAAGATTTGTGAAGGTGTACTGTCTATTTGTATCATATACATTGAAATATAGCTATAGAGAATGTATGGTATAATGCAGAGAACGAACACTGGTCAGGAGAACTAGATTCTGGTTGCCTACCTACCTTCAGGAGCTGTGTGACCTTGGACAAATTCCTTACTTTCTCTTAAACCTCATTTTCTTAGTCTTCAAAATGAAATATATGATTGATCCAGATTTTATCTCAAAGGTTCCTTTCAAATCTAAAATAGTATGATTCTTCACCATGGTGGCTCCTTGAACTACAAGTGCCTGTGCTAGGGGCTGTAGCAAGTTTTGCCTCTCCTTAGGTTCTTTTGATACAAACAGTTGCCAGCCCCACCTCTCCTACATATTGGTTCTAGTACTTTCTTGACACAACATAGGCTAAATTGAGTGGATACCATTTACCCCAGAAAGAAAGGGGGATTAGGGAGACAAGAAAGGAGAGGGAGTGGAGGAATCCCTTCAGAGCCCAAGATTCGAAACTCAGAGGGAGATGCCGAATGAGGGGTGTCAGCCTGGCTGGGGGCTGGAGAGAGCTCCCACTGACTCAGAGAGGGACAAAAAGGAAAAAAGGGTGAGTAGAAGGAGACTCCTATGGCTTCCTGAGGATACTGTCTGTGTGGAAGACTGGGTTATGGATCCTGTCTGAGAGAAACTTTATGTCTTAAATAACCTAGAGACTTTTTGACCCTGGCCCTAAAGAGAGAGGAAAAAAAAACAACCCAAACCTGAAGGCAATGTGGCTATTTTATTTTGATTTAGAACCTGGGAACCATCCTCCCCTCCCCCAAACCCCAATTAACAGGTGGGTCATCTAGACAACTTCTAGACAAATCCCCCAAGTTCAGGGCCTCCCCAGGTCCACTCTGGGTCTTCATCCACTCAAAACCATAGTTTATGAGTCCCCACCCACGTGTTTGCCTTTAATAATTAGCCAGAAGATGTAATTGGTTAAAAGCAAATACATTTAATGAAAATAAAACAGTAAGAAAAGTAGCCATACTACATTTTCTTCCCTCCCAAATACTTGGACACAGTTCCACAAGTACTCCATGCCATCAGTCTGAAGAGTAGAAGCATTGTAGGGAACATTTGTGGGGAGAGCATATGCATGAAGGGGTGTCAGTAAGGTGAATTTTAGTGTAAGTGAGGTGGATTTTAGTGTGTGTAAAGTGGATTTTTGTTATTTCTTTTTTTTTTTTTTTGCTTTTTTTTTGGCAGGGCAATTGGGGTTAAGTGACTTGCCCAAGGTCACACAGCTAGTAAATGTGTCAAGTGTCTGAGTCCGGATTTGAACTCAGGTCCTCCTGACTCCAGGGCCGGTGCTCTACTCACTGAGCCACCTAGCTGCCCCTATTGTTATTATTTCTTAAAGTTTAGTTTCCCAGGATCCGTGGCCATAACAATCTCTGTTTTCCAGGTATTGGATGTGAGTTCCCAGGCTCATGGTTCAAAACATCACCATGCTTCTGCAGCATTATATAAGGATAAATAATATAAGCATGTGTGCTGAAACGGTAAACATCCACTGCAATAGGGGCAGCTAGGTGGCACAGTGAGTAGAGCACTGGCCCTGGAGTCAGGAGGACCTGAGTTCAAATCTGGCCTCAGACACTTGACACACTTACTAGCTGTGTGACCTTGGGCAAGTCACTTAACCCCAATTGCCCTGCCTTCCCCCCTGCAAAAAAACAAAACAAAACATCCACTACAATTGCACAGTGATATATAGGGATGAGGTGATGTAAACTTGCAGGGTCATTGCTGGCAATATGCCTTCTTTGTCTGATGCCCTATAAAACAGGTGATCATTGGTCATTGAGTTGGGGAACCTTTATGGTTGAATGCACAAGCTGGAATGCTGTGTGCCTTGATCGGCCCCCATCAAGGCTTGGAAGGGGGGAGTCTGTGTGCCTCAACTGGCCCCCTTTGAGGCTTGAGGAGATTTAGGGGAACCCTTTAGGGTTGAATGTACAAGTTGTGCCTGTCTCGATTGACCCCATTGAGATGTAGGAGTAGTTGCCCCCCTTTCTCGCTGGCCCCTGTGAGAAGGGTGATTAGGAAATGCTGTAGAGAGTTTGTAGTGCTTCTGTTATGAGCAATGCTGTGTTAGAGAAGACTGGACTAGAATAAAGCTTATTATTAGCCCCTTTGAAGCTGTCTTTCCTGTCTGACCAGATCAAGAGTGAACCTGTTAGAGGCTGGAGTCTGAAACCTCTAGTGCCTCCTGTGTATCATCTGTCCAACAAGCGGCAATCTGCATCTCTGCTGAAGGACTCCTGATGGCTTCTAGTACTGCTCTCATGCTGCTCCTAATGGGCTGGTTCCCCGCGGGTCTCAGATGCCAAGTAATCTCTGCCAGACCTCTCTGTTTGTCACGTGGCTGCTGCTCAGCATTATTCCTCTGCCTCTGGGGTCACTGCTAGGTACTGGCAGGCATGGCTCTTCTGGCCACATGGTTTCAGTTAGAAAACTAGGTCTTCCTAATGGGGAAAAGGGAAGGGAATGAGCATTTGTATAGTCCTTGTGTGCTTTGCAAATATCTCATTTGATCCTTATAACAACCCTGTGAGGTAGGCACTGTTATTATCTTCATTTTACAGTTGAGGAAACTGAGGCAAATGGAAGCTAAGGGAGCTGCCCAGCCAGAGTTAAACACAGCTGGAAAGTGTCTGAGGTTGGATTTGAATTCTGGTCTTCCTGACTTCCTGCCCGGTGCTCTGTCCACTGCAGCACCTAGCTGTCAAAGAGTAGATGGGAAGAGTAGATTTTCTTGGAGGGGAAGTAGATTTTCTTATGTTCTTTTGGTTTAAACCTGATAGTATTTTCCTTCTGATGCAGCTTTTAGAAAGCAGAAGCCCCCAACAGAGCCAGCAATTGTACAATGAAAAGTTCATAAATCATAGGTTTAGAGATGGAAGGGATTTTTGTAGACCATTGAGTCCTGGCCTCTCATTTCACAGATGAGGAAACAGGCCCAGGAAGGTTCTTCTTGGGGAAAAACATTCCTGCTTTTTTTTTCCCTCCAAAGAATAGTCTTTCTGTTCCTTTCATGGCCTTGACAAGGGCAGGCTTTTTCATCTCTAGGTGAAGATTCTTTGCCTTAGGTGTCAAGCTCTTTAGAACACAGAACCTAGCTACTCCTAGTTACCTGGGATCTTCAGAATAATTCTAACTTTAAAACTTTTTCCTGCTCACTAGGGCTTAGGTCTGCGCTAGAGACCTAGCTATATTTTGGGATAGAAATTCCTTATGGATCCCTGTTTTATCTTCCTTCAGGGATCTCTGTCCCCAGATTCACTTGGAGAATATTCTGTAACAGAAACCACACAGAGCTGCCTGAGTCTGTTCCCTTGTTTCTTTTTGGGAACTTGAATGTCTTGCAACTACATATAAAAGAATCTAAGGAAGCACAAAAACTAAGCCATGTGTATTTGCAATAGCAAAGCCTTTGGGACCATCCTGGCACTGAAAATGTGACCTAAACTCATGCCCTGGGAGAAGGACCACAGCCAGAGGGCCCCTGTGTAAGGCAGAGCTGTGGCCTTGAGTGGAGTCTGGGGTTGGAGCCCACGTGTACAGACCCTTTAGGAGGTTGGGCCCTTTTGGCAACAGTGACTAAGTACTAATGAAAGAGAAGGGCCAGTGTGGCAAGGAACCAGAGCAGGGAAGCTAAACTAAGGAAAGACAGTAACGTGATGAAATGCTAACAGGAAAAAAGGCAGTCACAGAACAACCAAGCTGGGAGCAACCAACGTAGGTGCACCTGGAGGCCAACAGTGGGCAGCAGCCAGGAGGTGGACAGCAACGCATGTGGAGAAACAAATCCTGACCTTGCCCCTGTACTGGAGCTTGATCTGGGGCAGTACTGTATAAGAGGTGCAGAGTGGTTTGACTGTTTAGTGAATTTTGAATACTTCCTCAACCAGAATAGTGCTAAAGATCTATAAGATTTTATAGATTATAACCACCTGTTGTAGGAGAGGGTGCCACACACTGATGTCCCTGGGATCTACATGGTTGGGTCAAATGATTCAGATTAGTGAGAAGTCCTCTCTCAGTATACTCAGTCTGTTCAGGTCAGGAGGAAATCTCCAATAAAAATCTATATTTCTGTGGGAGATAATATTAGCAATTCCTGGGCCCTGCATCACTCTATGCTCCAAGTCTAGTAGAGGTTTTGTCTCAGTGGTCTATCCAATGTACTAATGTTCCTCCCCGCTTTATGTCATTCTCAGATTTGACAAGCATACTATCTGTGCTTTTAAGTCACTGATGAACAAAGTTAAAGAGCATAAAGACAAAGATAGATTCTTGAGACCCTTAAGTAGAGACCTCCTTTCTAGATGACATTGAACTGTTAATGACTGGTTTTTGGTTCTGGTCATTCAGCCAATTCTAGCTCTACCTAATTTCACTATAATTGAGTTTACATCTTTACATATTGACCACAAATTCAGTGGGAGAGTAATTATCAAGTGCTTTGCTAAAATCTACACATCTATCTGGATATCTATACCTTATCTAGATTATATTATCTGTACAGTATTTACAACATCTTTCTCACCTTCTGCTAAAGAATGAAATGAAGTTTAGTCTTAGGTAACCTGTACTTGAAGCCATCCACAAATGGGGACATCTAGAGGACTTTACAATCTATAGGCAATTGATCTTCTGTTAGACAGTATAACCTTCGTGGCGATGGTGAATACCTTTGACAGATATAAGTCTCTACTTTATGGCTTGCTTGGTATTGATAATCAGAAGATTATAAAGTAGCTCTCTGGTTGCATTTATAAAGGAATCTTATATGATCTTAACATATACATGGAAGAGACTTGGAGGAGTACTTTAAGAATATGTTTTGTTGGGAAAGATGGTGGAGTAGGTCAGAAAATCCCAAGCTCTCAAGATTTCCTCCCACAAACAAGATAAAGTAGAACCTCACAGTGAACATTGAGTAGCAAAAATAAATAAGAGTAGGGGCAGAACAGTAGTACTCCTGGGACAATTGGAGAAGATCTAAAGAAAAATCCCAGGATGAGGTTTGGTCCTTATGAAGAGTAAACCCCTCCAGTCTAGGTCTGCTTAAACAACAAGCAGCAAGCCCTACGGGTTAGCTGGGCTGCCTCAGTTCTAGCCACAGGAATTTTTACCCCCTGGACAAGGAGGAGAGTTGGGCCTCTGAGCTGGGAAAAGTTGAGAGAACCTCTGCTGACAAGGAACACCAGACCCAGCTGTGCTGCGGAGATGTGGCAGACAAGAAGGAACCAGCATATACCAATGAGTGCAGAAGCAGTGGGGTGAGGACACTTCTGGCTGTTGGCACTTACAGGTAGCTGGAGGTCTTGGTTTTGGTTCCAGGCCAAAAAAGGAAAACTGAAAGAGGATCTGAGGTCAGAGGCACCAACCCCCATACCTCAGGACTAGAGGTGATTACAAAAACTAAACTGCTTCAAATAAAATAAAAATGAACAGGCAAAGGAGAAAGAATCCAACCATAGAGAGTTAATATGGGAATAGAGAAGACTGGGGTTCATTTTCAGAGGAGGATACTGAAGCAAAGAAACTCTCTTGCACCCCAAAGAGTAACATCAAATGGTCACCTGCCCCAAAAGAATTCATAGAGGAACTTTTAAAAGACTTTAAAAATCAAATGAGAGAGATTGAGGAAAAACTAAAAAAAAAGCAATCCAAGAAAAACAAGATTATGAAAAGAAAGTCAACCAATTAGAAAAAGAAATCCAGAATCTTAAGGAAGAAAATGACTCCTTGAAAATCAGACTTGGGCAAAGGGAAGCCAGTGAAGTCATAAGACATCAAGAAATAATAAAGCAAAATACAAACAATGAAAAAATAGAAGAGAATGTGAAACATCTCATAAGAAAAACAACTGATTTGGAAAACAGATCAAGAAGAGAAAACATAAGAATAACTGGACTCCCTGAAAGCTATGATCAAAAAAAGAATCTTCATACACTAACACAAGAAATAATTAAAGAAAATTGTCCTGAAGCATTAGAATAAGAGGGGAAAGTAGAAATAGAAAAAGTACACCAATCACCACCTGAAAGAGATCCTATGAGGAAAACCCACAGGAATATCATAGTCAAATTCCAAAACCCCCAGCTCAAGGATAAAATATTATGAGCAACAAGAAAAAACAATTTAAATATGGCAGTGCCACAATTAAAATCACACAAGACTTAGCAATGGTGACACTAAAAGACTGTAGGTCTTGGAACACTATATATCAAAGAGAAAAAGCACTGGGGCTATGGCCAAAAATATTATACCCAGCAAAGATAAGCATAATCCTGAATGAAAAAATAGGATATTTAATGAATTGTCAGACTTTCAGGATTTTGCCAAAAAAAAAACTAAACCAAAACCTGAACTTAATAGAAGACTTGACATATAGGAGCCAAGAGAAATATAAGGTACATACCAAAGACTAATTACAAAGGACTTAATAAGGACAGAAGGTTTGCCTTCTATGTATGTAAAATGTAAAACATATATCTAAGATTGCTATTAGTAACTGGGTAGTTCATAAGAAAGACTAGGGTAGACCTGAGCATGACATCACTAAAAAGTAAAACTATTTAGAAACAGCTAAAAACAGTAATTATCCTATATAAATGAGGTCAGAGAGGAAGAACCAACACAGAGGAATTAGATGGAAGAAGAGGGCTGGTAGTTCTAGAAACTGACTTCCATTGGGAATGGGCTCAAGAGGGAACAATACATACATAATACATGTATGTATGTATAAAAGTTTTCTAAATCCAGAAAGAAATAAAATGCTAAGGGGATAGGGGTGGAGTAGAGGATAAGGGAGGGATCTCTAGAAGGGAGGGTGAGGGAATAGGTTAAAGGGGGTATAGAAGGGTGTTTAGATTAATGGGAATGGGAGGTTAAGGGGGGTATCATGGCAGGGGTAGGTTAAGTAATAGGAGTACAAGGTAGCAGGTAGAAGTAAAGTGAAGGAGTCAGGAGGGATAGGAAATAAGAAATACAAACATAAAATAAAGATCAGGAGTAGAATTTGTTAAGGAAAAAGGAGAAGAGGTGGTAATTTTAATCTTGGACAAAGTCAAGGCTAAAATAGATTTAATCAAAAGAGAAAAACTGGGAAATTACACTATGTGTCAGCCATATTTACCAATGTTGTTTCGGACTATTTAAAACAACTAGACAGTATGAGGTTAGAATATTGCTGTGGTATATGAAATGATGAGTTGGTAGGCCTGGAAAAATATAGAAGGATTTGGACTTATGAAGGAAGAGGTTACCTACCCTCAGAGAAACAGAGGATAAATAAGTATAGTATGGTTTTACATAGATGTATGTGTCTATATATGAAAATGATTATCAATATCTAAGTATATGTATGTGTAAGTTTAGGTATGTACAAGGTACATGTGTATATATGTATATCTTTGTGTGTATATGTCTCTATATATGTATCTATGTATGTTTGCATATATGCATACTTGTGTATTGTATATCCATATACACACGTATATACGTACATGTATATATACCCATGTGCATATACCTATACACACAGACACACATGTGTGTGCGTCTGTGTGTATATGTGTGTGTGTATATCTACACACTTAATTGTAGTGGGGGGGAGGGGCAGGGGAAGGAGAATAAAGAACAAAGTAAAAAGTGCACAGCGGAGAACAAAAGAAAAAGTATAAGGAAGCAAAGAAAAGATAGCTCTCAACGCAATGCACAATATTTATTATATAGGCTTTCTTGAAATGGAAATTTATTGATATATATTTTGAATCCTTTCTCATGTTCTGCTGTGTGCATGGCAATGCTTTTTTTTTCTTATTTTGTATTTAAGTTTAAAACAAAATTTACAAAGAAATTTTTAAAAAATATGTTTTGTTCCATGGAGTTAGTTTCTTAAAATCAGAATGTATCTTATTAGGACATTGTTTTGTTTTTACTACTCCTTTGAATCTTTTCCTCTGGGACCAAGCAAGGCCGTCATAGAATGGGACTGGCAGAACAAATCCTAAGATTCTGGCATATGAAAAGGGCTGCCCCTTTCACCTCTGGGACCTCAGTGATCCTCTTTGCAAGAGGAGCAGGAGTAGTACAACATGATAAAAGCTATCAGTGTTTATACTTTTTCCTCTCTTTCACCATTTGATCTTTCAGAGCATGATTCCAGTGCCAGAGGTGAGAGACAGGAAGAGCAAGCATGGGCTGCGAGTGAAGCCAGGCTAGCCAGAACCACCTGGGCAATGAGAAAACAGAAGCCAACACTGCATAGAATTAGCTGAGGACCAGTAGCTGCTATGAATCCTGGGCTGGTGAGACTGGAGGTATGAAAGCCCTTTCCTTATCCCTATTTATGAGCCCCAGGTGTGCTCATGTGTGCCAAAGACCTGACAGGGTAAAAGCGTGGTAAGCAGAGTGTGTATTATCTTTGGCACTTTGATTCCATGTCATTAATCACAACATACTGAGTGGCTGAATCTAGGAGAGCTGAGGGAAGAAACCTGAGTGATTCAAATACTACTGGGATGCAAGTAGAAATGGTAAATGTCGTACTTCAATATTTTATCAGTATTCCATTTCCTAGACTAGCTGTCAGGGTGAGACGCCGTATTAAGAGCGGGGTAAGTCTCTAGGGCTTGTTGAGGCTGTCAGGCTTGATTAAAAATAGTTAGGCAGAGCACATCCATGGGGGACCTAAGAGAGGGGTGGGAAACCTGAGGCCTCGAGGCCACGTGTGGCCCTCTAGATCCTCTAGTGCAGCTCTTTGACTGAATCCAAACTTCAGCCGTTACTTCCAAGGTAAGTTAACTTCTCCATAGCATTCACAATTTTTCCATTTGCTGTAACTGATGGTTCCACATGTGGGAGGTGAGGTGCTGGCTGGTGGAGAACCTCTGTTTTCTTGGTGTTAATTATCAGGCCCAAATTAGTATAAGTTGTTAATTGATTCATGCTGTGTTGCATCTCAGCCTCGGAGGTTGCATTGACTGCACAATCATTTGTGAACAAAAAATTGCTCACCAACTCTCCCTCCATTTTAAAAGTCTTGGTTTATAGCCTTTTCGAGTGCCTCCCACCACCCCCAACCCCTGAAGGTGACCAAAAGTTCATCAGCAGCATCTGCCCTACATGTTTACATTCTCCACTCTGTTCAATCTCAATGAGAATGATTTTCTTAATATTACCTAGCAGATAACAAGAGTTTTCTTGATGAAAACGTGGAAAGAGAATAAGCAGCCTTTCTTAGACGATCTTTGTGTAACAGATTACACCCTCATGTCGCATAATTGACCAAAATGTACAGAGAATACAAAATTTTGCTGTTTATTTTTTTGTGACCTTGTCCTATCCTCTGCATGTTACATATATAGATGAGATTGTATTGTGGAGTATGTAATTGTATGAAGTACTTCCTTATAGTATTGTCATTTGAGCCGCACTCAGTTTTTGGGTGGTCTTTTTGCTTATGTTAATTGTGAGCACTGCAAAGTGAAATGACTGGGTGTCCTTTGAAATTTTTTAAATTTTATTTGGGCACATCATGAAACTGACCGATCAACCCCTTTCTTTGCTCCTTCAAGAGGAGCCTGTGTGCAGTCCTTCCATGTACTGAAAATTTTCTGATTTCTTCTGGTTTCACGTTTAGTTTCACATATTCACAGTGTTCGATATTTATGTGGTTTAATTCCTCCAGTAGTATATCAGCTCATTGGACAAGTATCTCACATTTAGAGCACAGGCTATTACATTAATGTTTATATACTATCTGAAGCATTGAAAACAGTTTAGGCAATGCTGCTTTGGCACTGACTTAGATAGAAAGGAAATTGTCAGAGCCAGGGTTCAGGGAAGCAACATTGAAGGATATAAGAAATAGCTATCTGATGGAAGTAGATTGACAAATTCTGTGTATTGATGGAAACCTAACAATTTTGGTTGCAGTTTGGCTGGACTCATAGAAGAGCCTAAAAGGTCTAGTTTGGCTAGACCTGAAAAAGAATAATCTAATTCAGAGGTTAGGCAACTAATCCTGGAGTTCTTATTGAAATTCAGTGTCTGCTGCTTACTCTTATGTGGCATTTTCTCAGTGTTGTGGCTCTTTCCCTTGCTGTGTTAGGATAATTATTCCTGAGGCTCAGTAGTGTTTTTTTTAAAGCTTAGAGTAATAGAATCTTAACACTGAGGGGAGCCGTGGAAGGCTAGTCTAACCTCCTATCCAAAATAGTAGTCCCTTCTTTGAGCCTTGCAGAGATTAGGTTTAGGAAATGCAGAGTGAAATGCACAGGATGTGATAGGAAAGAGGAAAGATGTTTTTTAATCAGATGGGCAATGTGAATAGCAATCTATGTTGTTTTTTTCACAAAATGCACCTACCCTGGTTTTAGTGAATAAGTAATTTAAGAGATAAATGGAACGTGTTATTGTATTACTCTTCTTATGAAAAGAAGATGTGTATTGGGTAATGTCGATTCAAGAAGAATAAAATGTCAGTAGAGTGAACAGGGCACACGGAAAGAAATCCTGATAAAGTGAAGAGGCAATACAAATGGGGTAAAAAGCACAGCAATTATGATGGAATGAAAATCAATAAAACCAAAATGAAAAGACCATAAGCCAAAATGGGGCCAGAATGGCTCATCTGGTGCGGAAACCCCCATCCCTGTTTTTCACAGAAAAATCTGCCTTCCAGAATACAGTGACCAGATAAGAATCATAGAAGAAAAGAATCACAGAAATAAAGGGATGCTCTCAGAATCATTTAATTAGTTAATTTTTGACTATCAGGTAGCAAACAATGTGACCAAACAATTTCATAGAGATAAGAAGATGTCCTATTTAAAAAATATATTGTATATATACATATTTTTTCAATTACTTGTAAAAATAATGTTTCACATTTGTTTTTAAAAATTTTGAGTTCCACACTCTCTCCCCCTTTCCCAACCCTCCCCCCTCATTGGGAAGCAATTTGATATAAATTATATATATATGCGGTCATGCAAAACTTATTTCTATATTAGTCGCGTTGTGAAAAAAAAACATAGACCAAAAAAAATTTTTAAGCTTAAAAAAGTATGCTGCATTCAGACTCCATCAATGCTTTCTCTGGAAGTGGATAGCATTTTTCATCACAGGTCCTTCAGAATTGTCTTGCATCACTGTATCGCTGTGAATAGCTAAGTCATTCACAGGTGATCATTGTACGGTATTGCTCCTACTATGTTCATTATTCTCCTGTTTCTGCTCATTTCACTTTGCATCAGTCCATGTAAATCTCCCCAGGATTTTTTGGGGGAAGCATCCTGCTCATCATTTCTTAGAGCACAATAGTATTTTATCACAATCATATACCATAACTTGTTCATCCACTCCCCAACTAATGAGCATCCCCACAATTTCCAGTTTTTGCCACTACAAAAAAGATGCTTTATATGTCTTTTTCCTTTTTTAAAAAAGCAGACCTAGTAGTAATATTGCTGAGTCAAAGGGTATGTATAGTTTTATAGCCCTTTGGGCATAATTTCAAATTGCTCTCTAGAATGGTTGGATCAGTTCACAACTGCCCCAACACTGCTTTAGTGTCCCAATTTTCCCACATCCCCTCCAACATTTATCATTTTTCTTTTCTGTCATATTAACCAATCTGATAGATGTGAGGTGGTACCTCAGAACTGTTATAATTTGTATTTCTCTAATCAATAGTGATTTAGAGCATTTTTCCATATGGCTATAGATAGCTTTGATTTCTTCATCTGAAAACTGCTTGTTTATATTCTTTGACCATTTATCAATTAGGGAATGACTTGTACTATAAATTTAATATATATTTGATAAATGAGGCCTTTATTAGAGAAAATTGCTATAAAATTTTTTCACAGTCATGATTACTGTATATTTGCCTCTATCCTATTTTTCCCCCTATTTATCCTTCTCTCTTTCTCCTTTTACTCTGTTTTGCCTCAAAAGTGTTTTGCTTCTGACCACCACCTCCCCCAATCTACCCTCCTTTCTATCGGCCCCCCCTTCCTTCTCTTATTCCCTTCCACTCCTACTTCCCTGTAGGGTAAGAGAGATTTCTATACCCAACAAACCCCCACACTAGAGGAAGTTTCTAATTATAGTAACAGGGCCTGAATATCTTAAGATGTTCTCCAAAGGGGAAATTGGAGAAGAGCTATTCAGTGCACAATATGAATCAGTTATGAGACAGAGAGTTTATTCCTATGCAGACTAAAGAATGCTAAGTTTAAAAAGTTTACAGTATGCACTAACAGAATGATTAAAACAGAATTCAACAACTAAACATAACTGTGGTTAAAATTGACTAGGAGGTTAATATTTTGAGTCTCATCAAAACAATAACATGATTATATGATACTGCTAATTAGGGACCATTTAATCACTTCTTGCACTCATCTGCTAGTAAAACAGACCAAACTTTGCCCCACTTCTAGTGGTAGCTAAATTTTCTAATGCAGAAGCTTTCCTTAATGTTAGCCACTGCTACTCCAGTGTATACCACTGCTACTGTCAGTCACCTCCCAAGACTTTCTGACCTTTTAAAACTCACTAGGTCACTTTCAGTCTTAGACACACCCACCATGGGATGCTCATTCACCCAAGATCCAGAAAAAACAAATACAAAGAGAGGCAAAGGCTTCCAGTTCCCCCAGTGCAAACTCAACTGGTTAAGTCAGCTGTCAAATGGTCAGGATAGTCATATGAGGATAGAGAAGAGCCCTGTCCTTCCCACTCCTCACTGGAGTTATATCTTGTTATTTGGAGAGTCACAGCCAAGAGGCCTCAGCAGGAACTTGTCTCCTCTTTCAGCAGGTTCCCTGAGTCATCAGCTTTTCTAGCTCAGCAGCTAACTAGTCAACTCTTCATCATTCCACAGAGCTAAGACCTTGCATATTGGTGGAAGTGACCCATCCAGGCTTTGAAACAGTAGACTAGAAGCAGACAAAGAATATCTGCATGCATGCCATATACAACCCATGAGAAAGGGCAAATCCATGACCCTATTACATGGTATTTTGGTAAGGCTTTTTTTTTGTACCGGTTGCTAAACAATCACATGATTTTTACTATTTTTGTTATTTAAATGATTAATTCATGTGAATTGTTTTCCAAATATTGAATCATCCTTGCATCCCTGGTATGACTCTTACTTAATTATGGTAAATTATTTTCTTGATATATATTGCTGTAGTCTTGTTGTGAGGGTTTTATTTACATTTTTTTGCAGTGACGACGATAAAATGAACAAATCAGTGTATGGGGAATTAGTAGGAGACCTCTTGATGAGATTTCAAGAGATAGATATTGGAATCTATAAAGTTGAACTGAAAGTCCTAATCAGCCTCTTATGGACTAGCAGAAAAGATGACTCCTCCCAACATTCTTCCAAGGTTCCAAGCCAACCATATTATCTTGGAGTAACCGTATCATCCAGCCACTGAAACTCACCCTCTTGGAGTTGTCTAAGCCCCAAATCAATCATCTCATCTTAGGGCAGCCCTAGTCACTGATACTTGTCAAGAATAGTCTGTCATCTTTTAAGGTGTCTATACTCTATAGGAAAAGAAGTATGGACTATTAAAGGTCCTAAATAAAGGCTAAAGTCCTGAAAAGCTAACCAAACTGATAGGGAACTCCCTGAGTCATCAGTGAAAACCAGCATGAGTGAAACTGAAATTGGGAATAAAAGTTGTTCTGGGCCTGATACCAGTATTGTCTTTTGAGTCCCTTTACAGGAAGGGATCCTGCTGTTCACGTTGGGGGAAATCCCAGATATAAACTAAATATAAACTGGATTTTAGAAATTTACCTAGAGAAGTCCAGGTGGGGGCATAGTGAGTCAAGAAGAGAAACTAACTCCTCTGGTGGCTTGACCCCAGGATCACAATAATGGTCCAGCTGAGCCCGGAGTTCTTGAGGGCACACTAGTCAAAGGATGATATGCATGACATAATGTAACAGGAGCATCTAGATGACCACACTATCCATAAGGAATCCCTCTTTCATTTGAACTCTATGCTGGATTTTCTTTATGACTATTAGTACTGTTTTTGTGAACATACATCCCCTTGTCTAATGTCTCACTTTACATTTATTATCAAAAGGCTATCAAACAAAAGTATTCTGGGATCCTGTGTCATTTTGACATACGCATGGGAGACTTACTGTTTGAGGAGCCACCTTTAAAAGGCTCTGCTTTGTTCTTCCAAATAGAACACTTTTTTATAATCAACAAGTAAGAAGCACAGTGGGATCTTGTATTCTCTACACCTTTCATCAATCGTGTGGCTGTAAAGATGTGATCTGCTGTAGAATATTGTTTATAAATGCTTGCTTATTTCCTTCTTTTAAAAAAATTAAATTTTTTATTTTTTGTCAACAAAAATCTGCTTTTTTTCTCTCCTACCTCCTCTGCCACTGAAAGAAAAAAGAAACAAAACCCTAGTTACAAGCATGTTTCCTGTTCCTTTCTAGTATTCTCATTAAGGATACTTTTGATGCATGTATAAATTATTTTTGTGCATTGGTAGTTGATATTCTCTTGGTTTCCTTTTTAATATTAAGATCTAATTACACCCTCCTGCCCCCTCCATCTTTAATATCTTCTTTCATATTCTTTGAATACTGGTCCTTCAGTAACTCAAAAATGCGTTATTTGCAACTTAGACCTTCTCTGTATATATTTCTGGTCCAGCTACTTTTTCTCTCTTTGTTTTTATAGGTGCCATTTCTGTTTCCTCAGGTAGTGCTTTCAGTACTGTGATGCTAAATGTCCAAATATATTGAGGGGCTCCACTTTCCTTAATGGTGAAAAAAGTTTACTATAAAAAATTTTGCAGATTCCCCCACACACCTTTTTTGTTATTTCATTGTACTTCCAGTTTCATTCTTAAATGACATTAGGATAATTTTGTTTATTTGGGTCTCTCTACAAACTTTCTATAATCTTGTTTTCCCCTCCAGTGGTTCTTGGTGTTACCTAAGGTGATACTGTATATAATCTTCCAATATACCTCTCCCTAAAATTTTACAAATTATATTGCATTTGGCTGTTTTGTCTTTCTGCTTAGCAAGGAAATCAAGTGTTTACTGACTGAAGGGGTTTCTCAGCTCATTTGGTCTCATGGCAACTGATTTATATTGGTTACATTTCTGTGGGAAATTGTTTTAATTTAATCCATGTCCATTCCTCTATCCATCTCTACCACCCTATCCATCCCCTCCTTTTTTTGGTATCTGCAATTTGTTTCACTAGGTCAGGTTGTATTTGTTTTAATTTCATAAAAAATCTCTTTCTCATTATTATTCTGTTGTTGGTGTTTGTCATGTCCAAATCTTTGTGACCCCATTTTTTTAAACAATTTTTAAAATTCTAAACTTAAGAAAGAAAACAAGCATTTCCATAGCAAAGTAGAATAGGAATAAAAGAGGATTGCACATGAAAAATCTATTATGTGTAACTTGCCTTTCCTTTTAAATATGGAGTAAAGTTTTTATGTAACTTTCTTTCCTTTCTCTTCCCCCATCCCCACTCCTGCTCTCCCCACCGCCAAGAGGGCTACCATTAGACATAAATATGTATGGGGTTTTCATGGCAAAGATACTGAAGTGGTTTGCCATTTCCTTCTGCAGCTCATTTAACAGATGAGGAAACTGAGACAAACAGGGATAAGTTTGCATTTTTCTTTACTTCACTGGTTGCCATGGCCAAAAGATTTATCAACAAGCGTTCCATACTCACAACGGTGACATCTTCTCGTCATTCCGCTGTGCTCTGCCCTCTTCTCTGACACCCCATGCTCCTGACTAGTGAGAGTTCACCACGTTGTGCCAGCCCTAAAACCACCAGGCTTCTCAGGCCAGCTTGCTGTCATGCTTCCACAGGAATCTGCATTCCCTCAGCCCTGCCACTTTCTCTCTCCGCCTCTGGGAACAGTAATAAAATCACCACTACTATTCCTGGAAAGGACATCTCAATCAAATGCCCTCTGGCTCCAGTCATCATCCGTGTGGCTTCCTGGACCAGAGCACCCCTTCCTGGCCATCGCTTCCCTTTATGAAGATATGGATTGTCTCCTCCTTTTAGAGTACACGGTCCTTGAGGGCAGAGGCTTGTGCATGTTTAATACATGCTTTTTCATTCATTCAGTCTAGAGTCACAGAATCTGAGACTTTAGTGGCCATTTGGTCCAACGGATATAGGAAAAGAACTCTTACCATAACATTTTACAAGTAGGCCTCCAGCCTCTGCTTAAAGACCAAGGAGAGGGCACTCACCACCTTTCAGGTGGCCCCGTCCACTTTTGGACAGCTTTCTGGCGATGTTGTTGTTGTTTAGTCATTTCAGTTGTGTCCTACTCTCCGTGACCCCATTTTGGGTTTTTTTTTTGGCAAAGATTCTGGAGTGATTTGCCATTTCCTTGCCCAGCTCATTTTATAGATGAGGAAACTGAGGCAAACAGGGTTAAGTGACTTGCCCAGAGTCACATACTAGTAAGTGTCTGAGGCCAGATTTGAACTCAGGTCTTCCAGACTCCACTTAGCTGCCCTTGTGGTGGTGATGAGCCGTCTGTAATTCTCTTAAGTTGAAACATGGTCTGTTACCAAGATCTGCTCAAAGTTTTTGAGCATGGTAGAAGATTCCAGATCTTGTGCTGTTCTAGCATAGCATTTAAAAATTCAGGATCACCTCCATGCTCTAATGAAGTATCAGAGGAGGATTTGTAGAATTCTTTTATGCTCTTAGCTTTGACTAACAGTTAAATGTTAGCCTTTCTTTTCAGAAAGGGATTAAGACATTCTTCCCACAACAATCAACAGGCTTAGATGCCAAGCAGACAAATTACCTTTTACAAATCTTATAAAGTATTTTAAGTGTTGGAAGACACAGGGGAAGGAGTAGAACAGCTAGCTCTGTAATGCCGCAGTTTGTCTTGGGGTGGGGTGAAGACAAGCAGGGCAAAGGTTGAATTTCTTTACTAATTATACCAGCTCTGCCACTTGGGAAACTGCCCTTGCTGTAGAAACCTGCTGGGCAGATGAATAAAAGCCATTCTCTCCCAGATTCCTCTGCCATGGAGTTGTGATGATATACACTGCTCATGTCCAACATTGAAAACCACTGGCTACCTGACAAATGGGGAAAAGGGTGTGGAGGGGAGTAAAATGAAAAGAGCCCAGAAAGGTAGGATGGGGCCATGTTATGAAGAGTCCTTGAATGCCAAGATAATTGTCAGCTGGGATCCACTGTTAGTTCATCAGTATACCTCACATGTTTGATCTTTAGTGTCCCTGCTGTACAAGGCCCTATGAGTCCGGGTAGAAAAAGTTGATAGAATAGAAAGGAGGTTTTTCAGGGTCTGGGGTCCCTGACTTAATTTCTTGTTTCTGGTCCATTGGAATTCAGTTTCTGGCACGGCACCTTTGAATTCTTCTCTGAAGCGCACTCAGCATGTATGTGACCTTCTACTCTGCATGTGTAATAATAATATGCAGCTTACATTTATATACCATTTTGAAGTTGGCAAAACAGTTTACATACATGATCTCATCTAATCGTAACAACCACTTTGCAAAGAGATAAATGCTATGATTACCTTCACTTTACAGATGAGGAAATCAGAAGAAGGATTCAAACTCATATAGTTCTGATTTCAAGTGAAGTACTCTATCCACTCTACCCCCTGCCTCCCAAAAGAAAGTAGAGAAAACTCAGCCTCTTGAGTTAACAGGATCCCAGATTTAGAACTGGAAAGACCCCCTCCCCCCAGGTCATTTAGTCCACTTAGGAACCAAGGCCTTAGAGGTCACACAGATAGGGAAGGACAGGGACAGCCTCTGCACTCAGGGCCAGTGCAGATTTCTTTGTACCCTGCAGTCTCTCAGTGGTATTCTGCCAGTGCTCTTCTCTGTGACAGCTGCTCTGATCTCTGGTCTCATACTTCTTTGTCACTCTGGGAAGTGTGTTACCTCCCAGCAGACTGCAGTGGTCTGGGAGATCTGAGGGGACAAATGGCTGATCCCTCAAGATGTGTCCTCAAGCCAGTCAGGACAGTTTCGTTCTTCTACAACATGTGCAGAGACAGCCAGGTGGAGCAATGGACAGTGTTGGAGTTGGAATCAAGAAGGCTGGCCTTCAGATCCTGCCCCAGACACTTATTAGCTGTGGGACTGGACAATTCACTTAACCTGTCTAAGCCTCAGTCTCCTCGTCTGTAAAACAGGGATAAATAAATACTTATCTCACAGAGTTTTTCTAAGGATCAAATGAGATAACATGTAAAGTGCCTTGTAAGCCTTAAAGCCTTTTATAAATGCTAGTTGTGACCCCTCTCTATGACTGTTGCCCTTGGTTCAAATCTCTCCACCAGCTGTATCGGTGCTGTAAACTTGAGACATTGTATTTACTGTCCAAACATTCTGGACTCCCATGCCTCCTGGTCCTATATGAGCCTACTGGCCATTTGAGTTAGTCTGAAATGGTTCCGTGTGTTCCATATTCATTGATGCTTTAATTATCAATCTCTAGGTAGCCTTTCCAGAAGTAATATAAAATCAGAGGCCTTTTCCTCCCTCCTGTTGAAAGTTATTAATGCAAAGGACCAAGGCTCCCTGCACATACTCCCTTCCCTCTCATGGTTCTCCAGCTTCCTCAAGTATTCTGACTCTATGACCTCAGGATACTGCATTTCAAATACTATGATGGCCCAGGTGAGGCTTTCCATTAGCCTCCTGCAAGTCTCTGTATCAGTTTTGTGTTACTTCAGTGATATGTCCTGGCTAGGACTCAAAGAATTTCTCATTTAGTAAGTAGCGATACTTTCTCAAAAAAGATCATAGCTTCACCTACTGAGTCCTTTGTATTTACACAGTCAAGCTGACAGTCTGCTTTCAGTGCCTAGCTCTTGTACCTACCACTTCCTGAGTTACGTGTGGTATCTTTCCAATAGCTTGTTCCATGCTCTATCTTCTTCCTTCGGTCCATCTTTCTCTCATCAGGACTGATTTAAATCTTCTCACCTGCCTGGGGAGTTCAGTAATTACTTTCTAGAATTCCTTATCAACACTTGTCTGTCTAGCAATGCTGGAACGTACCACCATTTCAGACAATTTGCCTAATACAGCGCTTTGTATTCATTATCTCCAGCATCACCTAAGATTGTTACAATGCAATCACAACAGTCGATAGGTACCCTCCCCCCAACGAACAGTGCTTGAAGGGGGTCCTGTTATTCTGCACCAGTTTTCTAATTATAGAAAGGCTGTGGTGCTGTTTAGCTTAATGCTTAATCAAACAGCAAGACGCTAATGACACTGACATACAACGATAGTTTCAAAGTACCTTGTCTGGCCTGTTGAAATCACATAAGAAAATCTTGCTACTCAATCACAGTCAAAGAAAAAATATAAAAGGAAAAGTCTTCAGTGTATTTCTGCAGTGCCTGAGAATCCAAAAATAGAGATCTCAGGTGGATCCCCGTAGACATCGTTCCCAGGCCAACAAATGGACGTGGGTTTCCTGAAAGCTACTTCAGATTTGAGGCCTATCGTGGGTTGGTATCCACTCAAACCCATAGCTCGTGATCCCTAACCAGAAGATACATTAGTTCAGAGCAAAAGACATTGTATTAAACAGTATAGTGAAGTAAGGGGTGAAAAAGATTCCCACCTCCTCTACTGCTTGCTCTGATATGAATTGGGGTATATTTTCCCATGGGTTACCTAGTGGAAAGAGGGAAACATGACAGGCATAAACATGGCCAAGGGCAACTCACTTTCTTGAAATGACAACCTAGCTAGAAACCTTTACCTTCAAATGGCTATACTCTCTACACCATTAGAAAAGACAATTAAATAGATTACAAAGTGCAAAGAGAGGGGGCAATTTAAGGCAACTTGGAGGTTGAACAGGTACTCTGGTAATATTCAGGCTACCAACCAACAGAATTTTTCTTGTTCTTTTTCTTGGAGTCTGACTTTAACCAGAAAAGGCAATATGCTGTTGTGAAGAATGTTGGACTTGACATCCAAAGACCTAGTTTTGAATTCTGGTCCCTATCATTTATGGTTTGTCTCTTAGCAAACCAATTAACCTCTCTTGAACCGCAGTTCCTTTCCTTGCCTATCTCACAGGGTTATTATGAGGATCAAATAAGATAATTTATATGGGAGTGCTTTGTAATTGCTTTACATATATAAAATATTATTTGTTTCCCTAGCTACTTCCTCAAATTTGAGCTTGTATGGACAGAGAGATTCTAGCATAGGCTTCTTAATTTCAGTAGCCTTCCCTTTCCATTGTCTCTCTCTCTCTCTCTCTCTCTCTCTCTCTCTCTCTCTCTCTCTCTCTCTCTCTCTCTCTCTGTGTGTGTGTGTGTGTGTGTGTGTGTATTACAGCAGAGAGCTGTGCTGATTTTGCCATTCCCTTGAGTTGGTGTCCACTGTGACTCTTGGAGTCACAGTGAATTTATCTGGCAACAGTCCAAGGATTACTGGATATTTAGTTTTCCATACCTGTCAAAAGCTGTTATTGATGGGCACATTTTATAAATGCAATGAATAAATAAGCAGCACGTAGCTAATCCTCTCAGCTTTGTGCTTATTAGAGGCTCTGATGAGCAGCTGAAGCCTGTGCTTCTCTCTAAATCTGGGCCTGCCTTCCCTGGAGAAAAGAAGCACATAGTGCACGCAACAACATATATACTTGTATCATCATAAACACCTGAATTATGTGGCCTTTTGAACCGAGACTAGTTAACTGTAGTTAAAGCTGTTCTTCATTCACAGCTAGTAACTCATACACATAAATGTATGTGTATAGGGGATAATATCAATACATTGTTCTAGGTCCTCATTGCCAAGGCTGCTAGGGACTTAGTGTTGATCTTAAAGATATCTCTCCATACAAAGCATAAAATTCCTTGTTGCTATCCATGGAGAAATCCTTTGTTCTGGCACTAAGTATGTCTTCTTATACAAAGTGTCAATATCTCCATTAATCTCACATTGGTTATATTATAGTTAATCACACACCTTGGTCTTGACTTTTAAAAAGAACTGCAGCCAAACAGATGTAGAGAGCCAGAACTGAGAAATGAAAAGAGGAAAGGCACTATACCCAGATATTTGGACTTGGTTTCCTGAAGAGTAAACCTGCACATCTGCTAGACCCCTGTAGGAAAACCATGTGGTCCCCAGTGAAGTGGGAACCACGTGACCTAAGAAATGAGAGCTGTGAATTGTGTGGCCTGTGCATGATGTCCCCCCATGTCTAGTGGAGGGCCATCAATTCTGCATTGACATCGAGTGTCCTTTTGGGGTGTATGTGGGAGGGGAAGAAGGAGGGGAGATGACGCAACCAGAGTTGCAGCATGAGTTTACAGAATCATACAAGTGGAACTTACTGGAGGGAAAAGGGTCAACTCCCTAGAGGTTTTGATTGCTTTACTCTTACAAAAGACTTCAACCCTAGGTTAAGTACATGGGTCTGGTGTACTGAACAGGTCCCTAGAAAGAGTCGAAACCACAGAAGAAGGAAGGAAAGTTGTTTTAATGTTTATGGACTCAGATATGAGTCTTTTCTGTTTGTGTGGTTTTTTTTTTTTGTTGTTGTTGTTGTAAGATTAGTAAAGTCTGTTAAATAGTCAGTGTATTGTTAGCCCGAATGCTTGCATAGGAGCTGGGATTTCTTTCCTTTGTTGCTGAGATCTAGGTGCAATATAAGATTTCATGCTCCTAGGGGAAACTCTAGGTTGGGGTATTAGCCAAAATAAATGATGTAGGAGCCCCAGTATTGAACCTGGTCTGTGTAAACCCAGAGCTTCATGTGTACATGAGCCACATATATACATGTCCCATAAACTTCCCTTCCAACTTATACATAAACTGTGCACGTACCTATCTTTCACACATTCTCCCCCACACAGTCCCTCTCACATTCAGCCAGCTCACATACTACCCACGCCCCTTTCTAGATCTGTTTCTCTTCTTCCCCTCACCCTGGGGTTTCTGAAGGAGGAAGGTTTTTCTTTTTCTTTCTCTTTTTTTTTCTTGCAGAGTAAGTCAGCAGCTGCCTGGGAAACAGAAGGAGTTAACAGCTATATTTTTAACTCGGCACCCATGGGAGTAAATGACAATATCTAACGTATGCATTAATACAGGATGAAGTATTCTGGTGAGTATGCTTAGAACATGAGAGCATAGGAAATACCGTACTAGGTTATGCTAGTGCCCACCCAGCTCAATATTGGGACAGGACATCTGCCTCTGACATTAATTAGCTGTGTGACTATTAACAGATGACTTAATCTCTCTGAGCTTCAGTTTTCTCATCTATAAAAGAGAGGCAATAATGTTTACACAAACTACCTCAAAAGTGTATTGGAAGGAGAGTGGTATGCAACCCTTAAATACTAAATAAAATACATCATCATTATTATTGTCATTTACCAGAGCGAGGGAACCATGCGTGTCTCACATAATGTCAGATCAAAAACTTAATGATGGATTGTAAAGATGACTACATCTCCATAATAATTCAATTCAGCAAGCATTAAGCACCAGTTATGTAAAGGCACTGTACTAGGTGCTACAAAGACAAAAGTGAATCAGGACCTGTCCTCAAGGAACTTGTGTTCTAGTGTGTGTGTGTGTGTGTGTGTGTGTGTGTGTGTGTGTGTGTGGTGGGGGCGGGGTCCCGCAGCTTGGCATTGTGTTACCACACGGACACAAATAAGCAAAGACAAAGGAAATAAGAGTGATTTGGGAGAAGCATTATCAAGCATGGGTAGGGGCGGGGTGGTGAGGCTAATGCCCTATGTATAAGGCTTAACAACTGACTGATTGGATGTTGGGGCTGAGGGACAGAGACAATGAGAAGTGACTCAGAGCTTCGGAACTAAACTAACTAGAAGGACGGTGATGCCCTTGACAGAAACAGGGAAGTTAAGCAGAGGGGTGGATTTAGAGGGAAGATAATAAGTTCATTTTTGGACATGCTAAACTTAAGACATCTATGAGTTAGCCAGGTGGAGATAATAGTAATTTGTTATTACTTAACTTACCTTAAACCGTCTTAGAATTTATTTCTATTTCACTTTGTACTGTTTCTTGTGTAACAAAATCCATGCTAGTTGTATACAGTAGGGTTTTTTTATGACCATCTTTAAAGCTCAAGTCTACTAGTTTTAGTATTCCAGGATTTGGTGAAAATAGTGATTTCTGCCATAGGGATAGTTGCATTCCCATCATAAACTCTGATTATATCTTCTTTCAGCCATTATCTTTTCAGACTGAAAAGATTATGCAGCCCATGGCCGAGGACCACAGCTTTGTGCTTACGTGGAATAAGTTCGGTTTCTAACTTTTAAGGGTTATGTCCCTATCCAGGGCTTTTCCTAGTAACATCAGAATTTAGCTTGTGTCTAAAAGAGCCCTCGGCTCTTACACAAACACTCAGGATAACAACAGCAAATATAGGACAAGTTATTTTTTCTCTCTTTTTTTTAGCCTGACAAAAAATACAAAGGACTCACACATAATCCAGAGCCCCAAAACAGTCAAGATTATACTCCCTTTCAAATGGACCTACACCATCTCCAGGGAGCTATAGTACTATCCTGATAGGGAACCCCAAGGGGGAAAGAACTTGGTGTTCCTAGACAACTCACTTCCCCTCCCCCTCACTTGGTCCTTGCCTCCCTAGGGACTGGTATAGTGCTCCCAGTTTATGGTTCTAAGCTGCATGGGTTCCCTCCCATACAAAAAAGAACTTAGTATTTCTAGAGAGTTCAGTAATCCTCTCTTCTGGTAAGTTCTACCTTCCCTCAAGACCTATTCAGTCCACCTGACTCATGCCAGTGAGGAAATAGATTTGGGGTTGTTCCTTCACCTTGTGGCTGCCTACTGTGCTAATCTTTCTTCTCCTTCACATAGCAATCTGGCAACATTTCCTTCTCTTCCCCCATATCTTCACTCCTTTTTGGTATGTGTGTGTGTATTTAAACCAGTCTGTGTCTCCAACTGGCAGTTTTCTCCACTTCTAGGGACCATGGGGCTACACAGATGCACAGCCCTGTCCCAAGGAAACAGAAACCCTGTCTGTTATTATCCTCATTCCAAATGTACATGTTTGACCTCTCTTTTAATGGTCAGTGCCCAAACTCAGGCATGTGAATTAGCTGTGAACTGGAGTTAAAGTCAAAACAAAGACCTTAGAAGGAAGGAGGGACTCCTCCTGAAGTGTATCTCTGCACACTTTAAAGTCCTGTAGATGTTTGTCTTCTCTTTGCCTTTCTCTGGACATAAATCTGGCCAGATTCATTGATTAAAAAAAAAAAACCCATCTATATGCCTCTAGCAGGATATCATAGAGTAGAGCTGACTAAGCCAGTCCAGGTCCGACTAGGTCAGTTGGGTACCTCTGGTTCAAAACTGGAATGAAATGTAGTCCATCTAACAGTTAACAAGCGATTCAGAACAGGGAAGGGATTATTCACTGAGGAAACAGTTGACTAAGGTGAATGCATCTTTCCTGTACCACTGCTGTTCATGCTGCTGCTCTGTGGTCTGAGAGCTCCAGCCCCTCACGTCCTGGACATTCTTATACTCAGGAAGATACATCTGTGGCCTGAGCCCTAGTCCTCTTGAGCCAACCAGATCTCAAGGATTTCTAAGAAAGATCCTTCTCAGGAAAATCCTTGCTTAACCTAAAGGAGTGGGGCCTTAGGATATTGCTTCATCACATAAGAAAAGAATTCCAGTACCTGAAGTGTTTGGGGGAAGAGAGAAGACGCTCACAGCTGTCAGGAGAAACAACAGGTTATAGATGAGATGGTTGTGAATTTGTGTACCCTCAGCAAGACCTCTGAGGGTTATTATCAATCTATTGCCACATTCAAAGAAGAAGCAATTGCAGAATATATTGTATTAGCAAGCACATCATTGTGGTTTAGAAAGATGATTTGCTTTATGCAATAGTCATATTGTTCCAAGATTGTTATCTTTTTGTTCATGGTGTCACTATCCTTTGAACTGAAATAACTGATGGGGGTAATCTCTGCCTTTATGTGTGAGTGTAGCTAGAAAGATCAATGCATAACAGTGGTCCTTTCTTCTCTACACATATATAAAAGTCATCCTTCCCTTTGCTAGTGCAGACACACCACTTGTAGAATGGGATATTGATTTTGACTACTTCTTGAAATCTTTCCTTTAAGAGATCTTACCCCACTTACTAATTGTTATTTTCTAGTGTGACCCATCTGCCTCTTAACCATATCTTAACATACAATTGCACCTTATTATTTCTCTCTCTGTCCTTTTACCCTGTCCCTCCTTACCAGTGTTTTGCTTCTGATCACCACTTCCCCCAATCTGTCTTCCCTTCTATCAGTCCCCCCTTCCTTCCTACTTTCCTATAGCACAAGATACATTTCTATACCCAACTGAGTGTGCATGTTATTGCCTCTCTGAGCCAATTTCAATGAGAGTAAGGTTCATTCGATGCCCACCCACCCCCATCTTTCCCTCCACTGTAAAAGCTCTTTCATGCCTCTTCATGTGAGATAATTTACCCCATTCTACATTCCCCCTTCTCCCAGTGCACTCCTCTTTCTCACCCCTTCATTTCATTGTTTTCCCTTTTGGGTATCATCCCATCAAAGTCAACTTATACCCATGCTTTCTGTTCATGTATACTCCTTCTAACTGCCATAATAGTGATAAGCTTCGTAAGAGTTACAAGTATCATCTTCCCTTATAGGAATGTAAGCAATTTAACCTTATTGAATCCCTTGTGTTTTCTCTTTCCTTTTTACCTTTTTATGTTTCTCTTGAGTCTTGTATTTGAAAATCAGATTTTCTATTCAGCTCTGGTCTTTTCATCAGAAATGCTTGAAAGTCCTGTATTTCATTGAATATCTATTTTTCCCCCTGAAGGATTATACTCAGTTTTGCTGGGTGGGAGATTCTTGGTTGTAATCCTAGTTTCCTTGCCTTCCAGAATATTATATTCTAAGAACTTTTATACTTTAATGTAGAAGCTGCTAAATTATGTGTAATCCTGACTGTAGCTCCATGATATTTGAATTGTTTCTTTCTGGCTGCTTGTAGTATTTACTCCTTGACCTAGGAGTTCTAGAATTTGGCTATAATATTCTTGGGAGTTTTCATTTTCGGATCTCTCTCAGGAGATGATTGGTGGGTTCTCTCAATTCCTATTTTACCCTCAGGTTCTAGGATATCAGGATAGTTTTCCTTGATAATTTCTCAAAATATGATATCCAGGCTCTTTTTCTGATCATGGTTTTCAAGTAGTGCAATAATTCTTAAATAATTCTATTCTTACGTAAAGGTACACACAGATTGTATCAATGACTCAATCACCCTACCCCATAACTAACAAGATAAATCCTTAACCAGGTGAGAACACTTCTATTGATTCAATCAATGTTTTAGATTAAGTGCAAAAAGTTTAGTTTAAAAGTTCTTGGATGAAAAAGAGAGACACTTGCACGAGAAGTCTATGTAAATTATTTGAGGGGACTTGGCCATGCACTGTGGATCTTGTATAAAACCAACAAGCTAGTTTGCAATCAAGTCTTCAAGTGTCTGGCAACTTAGTGATAGAAGCAGGTCCAGCCAAACTCCCAACTTCAGTCTCCTACTTTGACTAGAGAAGGATCTCATAAACTTTAGAGGCAAAAGTCCTAGTCCTAGCAGCATCCCCAGAACAGGTGATGCAATCTCCACACTGGAAACCAAGGACAAACTAGCCACTGAGGAAGGGCAGCTTTAAGCTTCTATAAGGAGCCTAGCAGAAAAACTACCCTATAGCTAAGAGAAAATCAGGAGTATCCCAAAAAGGGAATTAAAGGACTTCAGCAAGCAGCGGATAGGAATTGCCTGTCTGCTACATGTACATTCTAAGCTTGAGCCCACTTCCCTCTAGATTCCATATGTATTGGTAGGAAAGTTATGTCATGGAATAGTTGGGAATGTTCTCTATCCCACTATCCTTACCATCTCACTTTAGTAAATATTCTTTTCAAAAAGCTTATTAAGTCTATCTGACCAGCTGATATGAACTAATAGTCGTTGGGGAAAGAATACCAGTGGGAGCTCTTACGCTATTATACTAGAAAACCATCCCCAGCTCCCTCAGGATCCTCCTAGAATCCTGAGGGGACCAGTAGTAGCCACACTCTGGGCATCCAACCTCCTGGTGAGATTATGCATTGGGAGAGTAAGTTGAGAGCGTGTGCCACACTTATTTTTTAAAAGGCACAATTGAGTAGAAAAATAAGGCAAAGTCAGTTAATAACGCTTATAGAAACACTAGTTGTTCAAACTCTTAAGTCCATAACCAAGGTTACTTGGTGTCAGCTTAGCCAAACTGCAACCAAGATACCCTGGAGAAGGTACCATTTATCTTACATATGAAGCAATAGCAAATATCTTACTGCCCTTTTTTGAAAAATGGCAAACTTTTGGATTATAAAAAGGAATAAACATTGAATTACTTATATTTAAAAGTATTTTTACTCTGAAAATTTTACTCTTAAAAGTATTTTAATAGACTTTAAAAGCCTCTGAGTTCACCCAGATTGAGTCCAGCGCAGGGGGCACAAAGAGGTTTGTTTTCTCTCTTTGGCTTATTGCTCCCACCTGGGATTACTCCAAGAAAGCCTATAATTATAGCTTATGTTTGGCTGAGATCTAGGTTTCCTCAGGTGTGGATAACAGGGTGTCAGGCACTCAAAGTAGCAATCCATATGAGCAGGAGAGCTTATATTTCATCCCACAGAAAATGCAGAAGATTCAAAGAAGCCCATAAATATAGAAGAAACACATGAGGCACTCAAATGATTTACATAGCTCCCTTTGGAAGGAAATTGCACTTGGGGTTGCCACCAGGGCAACCCTTTGACATTCTGATGGATTTCTAGGCCCCCCACCCCATCCCCCCATGGTGTTACATAGTCCCTCCTGGGCTCATGGTGTCACCCTGTGTTGATATTCAGAAAGCAAATTAATTTTAGGAATGCTGAACAATTATTGTTGTTGAGTTATTTTCAGTCCTACCTGACTCTTCATGACCCCATTGGGGGTTTTCTTGGCGAAGATGTTGGAGTGGTTTGCCATGTCCTTCTCCAGCTCCTTTTATACGTGAGGAAACTGAGCAAATAAGGTTACGTGTCTTGCCTAGGGTCACACAACTACTAAGTATCTGAGGCCAGATTCAAACTCAGGAAGAGGAGTCTTCCTGACTCCAGGCCCAGCACTCTATCCACCTCTCCATTTAGCTACCAAACAATTAATAGACCCACACTGTAATTTCTTGACTCAGCTCTCCTAGTAGAATACCACTCAGGGATGAGGTGGATGATTTTCTTCTTTCTCCAAGGAGCATACTCCATAGGGAAGTCCCTTTCTCTCTCTAGAAGGTACAGTCCCCAAACTCGTAACCTTAGCTTGTCATCTATAAGGCACCCCACAAAGTTGATGCTGCCCAACAAAGCCCCCTTCTCTGGCAGGAAAGCTAGATTCCAGTATCACACTGCCTAAGGATTTGAGAATCTCCCCTCCTTCACACAGGAATGTGAAGTTTAGGAACATGGGAACTACTATCTCAGGTCAAGCTGCGATGTTAATGTGCACCTCTGCTGTGTGTTTCTACAGGGAATCAAACAATGGCCCATCTCTTTTGCTGAGAAACCTACTTTCAGGATCTGTCTTCTCAGGCTGCTTGCAAGCACATACAACTGCAACGTGCCTCTGCCTCCAAGGTACCCATTTCCATTTCATGGTGGGGAGAGGCTTGTGTGGACGTGTTTCCCTTCCTGAAAGACCAGGCCCACTTTCCTCCTTGCTGGTCTGTCTTTTGAATAGAAAAAGGAAAAAACCTGGTCCTGCCTACTCAATTTTATAGAGCATGAAGAAGGGCAGCTGCTCCAACAAGAGTCCATCCTCCTGAGTTCCAGCCAGCCAAGCATCTTGGAGGAAGCCCTAGTTACCAAGAACACATCCGGAGTTCTGTGTCTGATCAGCAAGGTGCCATTTATTATGACTCCTCTCGTTATCCCTTTCCCCCAAGCCAAAGGTCAAATACTCTATGGATGTGGATCACTGGCTAGTCTACATACTTGACTTTCTCATGATATTATTCCCTTCACCTGAACGGGCCTATTTCCTTCGCTCCATTATCCCATGTCCCTCTCTTTTAAAACTTGGCTCAGAATTCACCTTTGGGAAATTGTCCATGGTTAATCTCTCTGACTGTCCACTCCTCTAACTCCATATCCTCTTGACATTTACGTACTTTGTTCTACATTTATTTGCACTTGCTACGTGAACATTAAATCATACTTGCTGGTGTATAATTCTGGTGAAAAATGAACTCCAGTTTTTTGCTCTTTGTGTATCATTTCCCCTAATGGATTGCAAACTTCTCGAGTGCAGGAAGTCCATCATTTTCATGGGTACACAGCAGAAAGAAATCTGATATATGGCTGTGCACATAGTAGGCATTTAATAATACTTGCATTAACAGTATTAGTGAGGCCCCACGTGTGCCCCCACATGTAGCATAGGGGCATCGTGTGGCTTGAAGGGAGTAAGAATAGACACCTCTAGCCTCTTCTCCTCCCGCCTTCTCCAAGGGAGACTTTGTTTCCTGCCAGGAGGGGAAGCAGGAAGTTTAGGAGGGAAGTCATTCTGCTCTCCTCATAGAGAGGGGGTATTGGATTAGAATTATATCTATATGGTCTTTAAATATTGTTAGTCTAAGGGATGAGATCAGCTTCAAAAAGTGAGATCGGTTCACTTCTTATTGCCGTGTCATTATTGGGGGAGAAAGGAGGATTCCCAAGCTCTAGATCCAAGACTTGACACCTTTCCTTCCAAATACCAGTTGTACAATGAGTGCTCAGCAATTATGAGAGAAAACCCCTTTATCCACATCAGCAGCAAAACAGAAATCAGATAAAGTACCCATAGAAGAATATACCAGACAACACAGAGTGAAGGAGCTCTCCCATTCAGAGCAAGGTAACTCAGCTCAAACAACATAGAGAGAAAGAGTCTCAGATCTCATTTGAGGGGAACTTCACTGATGTCTCTCGTGTAGCAAGCTAGGGAGATTGCCTGCTTCTCTCATGTCTTCCCAGAGTCTCTTCCTTCAGCATCCTGAAGGGAGGTGCCCTCATCCATCTATTCTCTTGAAGCTGGAAGCCAGAAGCACCCAAAGTGACTGCAGAACCCAAAACAACTTGAAAAACTTTCTAAGAAAACTGAGGAGATTGAGGAGCTGCCCTACCCCTCTCTCCAGCTCTGCCCCATCCTTTACACAGGACAAGGCATTTGTCTCCACTATTGAGGAGAGAGATCCATACCAATGGACTTTGGGACTGAGGTCACAACAGAATAAAGGAGAGGGAAAGTAAGAGAAAAACACAAAAAAGAGGGACTGCAATGAAAAGCCCAAGTTGTAATCTTAGATTTAAGGAGAACTCTGTAGAAACTAGCAAACAACAGAGATCTATATCTTAGAGATTTAGGAGAAGCAGGCCCAGGGACACAGTCTTCCTGAACAAGAAAGAAGAGTTCACTCCTTCCTTGCTGGCCAGGGGATGATATCATGGGGTCAAAAGTGTAGACTTGGAAGCTGACTTTAGAAATCATCTAGCCTAGCTCTCTCTCTCATCTTCCAGATGCAAAAGTGAGTCCCAGAGAAGTTAAGTGACACACCTGGGGTCATTCGGCTAGTAACTCGAAGACCTAGCATTTGAATCCAGTCCTTCTGCTGTGCCATGCTGCCTTGTCAATCCTTGTTATTAGCGAAGATTGGCCTTGGGCTTTATAGCTGAAACTGGCTGGAACTAGAAAGAAAATATGGAGCTCTGGGTGAGCCAGAGAGACAAGATCACCAGTAGACTGGTTTCAAGGTACTGGACTGAAGTATCTAGAATTATCAACTTCTAAGACATATTCCTCCAACTGAAGTCAAGCCAACAAGAATTTATTAAGCACCTACCATAGGTTAGGCACTCTGACAAATTCTGGGGGTACAAAAAAAGGCAAAAGACAGTCCCTGCTGTCAAGAATTTACAACCTAATTGGAGATACAATATGCAAAAAACTGTGTACAAGCAAGATATAGACAGGATAAATTCCATGTCTAGTCTATATAGCTGTGATTTGCAAATTGCATGTGTGTGTATATCTGTATATCTATTACATATATATGGATATGTGTGTACATATATGTTCATATATATAGTGTATACAGTTTATAAATCCTAACATCTGTTGTGTTTTGTTATATTCAAGTTGTCTAGAGTGTATTTCTATTAATCATTTTCCAGATTATTGGCAGAATTATATTCCGAAGACTGTAGCCCCTGGAAAAACCACCTCAAGTCCTTGGACGGTAGTAATAGAAGTGACAGTAGAGACTAAGATGTCCAAGCATAGAATTTTGTAGGACTTTAAAGATGTAGAGGACCATAGAGGCCATATAGTCCAATCCCCTCAGATGAGGAAACAAAGGCCCTGAGAGGGTAGGTAGCTTGCCTAAGGTCCCACAGGTGGGGAGTCTCTGAGGCACGATTTCAACTCATGATCCTCCAACTACAAAGTCAGCACTCTTCTCCCCGCATCAGTTCTACCTCTGTTACCACAAGGAGACAAAGCTTAGATGTGGCAAAAGAAAGAAAGAAAGAAAAAAAGAAAGAAAGAAAGAAAGAAAGAAGGAAGGAAGGAAGGAAAACTGAGGCATCATCAACAAGAAGGAGAAAATCTAAACTATGAGAAAGGAAAAGGGGAGAAGGAGGCATGAAAGAATGAAAAAGAGTAAATGATAACAGAAAGCACTGCATTTGTAAGCACTAGATCTTTTATTAATGAACAGTAATAGAGAATTCTCTGTTCTTGAGAGACTCAGCTTCTCATACTATTAGGACAGGTATCATGCCACTTGCAGCACTGTGGATAATAGAGAGAGCAGAGACCTGGAAAAACATTCTCCATTGGCTCCAGAAAAATTTCAAGTTTGGGCCCCAGTTCAGAGGATCAACCAAACAACTTTCATGGAAACTTTCTTTCCCTTTTCTTCTTCCACCATTCCCTTTACATATCCGCACAGACCAAGATATTCCAAAGAAAACACCCACATTGAGAATTCACCATAAAATAATAGTGAAATGCAGGATTTATGTCCTCATAGCTGTTGTCTTGACTACATGATGAAACCCCCACCATAAACAATACAAATATACCTGTGATATCAGCCCCTCCAAAGAAATTCGTTGACCTTACCTAACCTTACCAAAGTGTAATCAGATAAACTAAGAAAAATATATACACAAACTTTGAGAAAAACAAATACTCCAAGAAAACACACATACACACACACACACACACACACACACACACACACAGGGTGGGGGGAGACAGAGAGAGAGAGAGAGAGAGAAGAGAAATATATTTTTATGTAGTTATCTTTGTTTGGAATACCCTCCTTGTTAGTGTCAGGACTCAGTGGGCAGTGAACCAGATGACCAGGGATGGCCTATGCTCTACAGACTAAACAGATCTATCAAAGTCCTGAATTGGGACAGCAAGAAAACATCCAACCCTCCAATCTTAGTCCTCTCTCTTTCCTCAGATTCTCTTGTATTTACTTATATATTCACATGCTATATCCTCTCAGTACATTCATTGTAAGCTCTTTAAAGGCAGGTTTTGGCTTGTGCCTAGTGCAGTACCTTGTACATAGTATTCGTTTGTTGAATTGAATTGAGTGTGACAACGGGCCATCAGCTGAAGATAGTGTTAGGACAGTAAGTATTGGGAACCCAGAATATGAGAACTCTCTTATAGGTCCTCCTTCAGTAAGCAGAAAGGAGACTGTTTCACCACATACCTATGACAGAATGCTGGACAAGGCAGGGGGCATGAACTTAGGCAAGTGTCCCAAGTATGGCCCTGAAGACCACAGGCTTTCTCGTCTATAAGATATTTATAAATAGTTGCTTCTCGGTGCAGAATTTTGTAGACCTCCAATCTATCCTTTTTGTTTCTGTAGCCTGAGAGTTATGGTATAGGCTATAAGTATGGATGATAGCCAAACCTGTCTGGATGAAGAAAGTAATGGTGAAAGATTACCTTCAAAAGTATAGTAGTTGGAGTTTAAACTTTATAGGTTTCATGATTTCTGCAATGGCAAATGTCTTGATAAAGTGATTATTTTTGAAGGCTAAGCTCTATGGAGACATTTCATAGAGAGTCAAGCTAAGACCCCTACATATAGATTTTCCAAAGCTTTCCAGTGGTTGGTGTGGTCTTTGTATGTGGCCCATAGAGTACAGTCAAAGAGCAGTAAACCATCATTCAGGAAAGTTTGGACACTGGGCTGAGAACCTGAATTGTGGCTGTGGAAGTAAAGTACTGGGGAAGGAGCAGCATGAATGAGATATGTAAGAAGCAAAAAGAAGAACATTTTGTGTAGGAGAGTTATTATATGTGTAATTGGTAGTAGAGAAGACTTTAGTCCAATTATCATATTGGTATATCATATAATAGTGTGCATTATTCTAAGGTACCATTTGTTTCCTTCAGTTTGACCATCTGTCTGTGGGTGATGAACAGACAATAGGATTGGCTTCCCAGGATGAAAATAGAGTTAGCCAGAGAAAGAATATTAACTAGGGTCTGAGCAAAAATAATCTTGTCAGAGAGGCAGAACCCATCCTGAAAGAAAAGATGAGTGGTAATGGTGGTGGTGGCAGCACAGGATGTCCACTGCTATGATATGAATTGAATCATCATTTTCAAAGTATCCACCTTAAGGAACAGTGATCATTTTGGAGGTCGTGGTAAATTGATGACAAAGTACATTGTGCTCCAGTATGATACAAGTGACAATACTGCCTAAATTAACCTACCTACATGGTGCAATCCTAGTCAGACTGTCAGAGGATTGTTTTATTTAGCTAGAAAAAATTATAACATTCATCTGGTGAAACAAAAGTTTGAAAATCTCAAGGAAAGTAATGGAAAAACAGTGGGAAAAGGGGCCCTAGCAATACCAGATCTCAAACTATACTACAAAGCAGTAACAATCCCAATGATTTGGTACTGGTTAAAAAATAGAGGTCAGTCAGTGGAACATATTAGGTACATATCACATAAAAGCACAGTGTCAGTAAACCCAAACACCCTAGTCACTGGAGTACAGACTCACTAACTGACCAAAATTGTTGAGAAAACTGGAAAGCAGTCTAGCAGAAATTGGGTATGGACCAACAAACATCTCAAGTTGTATACCAAGATGAACTTCGAATGATAAATGACATATACATTAAAAAGTGATATTGTGACTAAATTAGAGGAACAGGGAATAAATTAACTTTCACATCTGTGGAAAAGGGAATAGTTCATAGGCAAGAAAGAGATAGATAGGATCACCAAAGATAAAATGGACAGTTTTGATTACATAAAATTAAATTGTTTTTGCACAAATAAAACCAATGCAGTTAAAGTTAGAAGAGAAACAGTTAACTGAGAAAAAAATTTTGCAACACATTTTCCAAGATATATAAGTACCTTATTCAAATTTATAAGACAAAGAGCCATTTCCCAATTAATAATTGGCCGAAGGATATGAATGGGCAATTTTCAAAGGAAGGGATCAAATTTATCTGTAGCCATGTGGAAAAATGCTCCAGATCACTAATAATTAGAGAAATGGTTGAATTTAAGGAACTCTGAAGTTCCACATCACATCTATCAGATTGGCAATGATGACAAAAGAGGAAAATTACAAACATTGGAAGGGCTGCAGGAAAATGGACACACTGATGGACTGCTGGTGGATTTATGAATTGGTCCAGTCATTCTGGAAAGCAATTTGAAACTATGCCCCCAAAGTCAGTAACTTGTGCATACCTTTTGGCACTACTAGGCTTGTACCCCAAAGAGATCATAGAAAGAGGAAAGGACCCATATGTAAAAAATACTTATTTATAGAAGCTCTTTCCATAGTAGCCCCAAACTGTAGACCAAGGGGCTGCCTTCCACTGGGATGTTCTCCTAAAACAAAATATAATATTAGAATGTAATGGAATATTATTGTGCCATAAGAAACAACAAAATGGATGTTTCAGAGGACACTGGGAAAAACCATATGAACTGATAAAGAGTGAAATGAGTAGAACTAGGAGAGAACACTCTATACAATGACATTGTAAAGAAAGACAACTTCGCAAAACTTTAGAACTCTGATCCATGCAAAGAAAAACTACAATTGCAGAGGACTAAAGGTGAAGCCTCCTACCAGCCTCCTGCTGGAAAGATGATGCACTTAAACACAAAATGAAGCATAGCCAATGTGAGAATTTGTTTTGCTTGACTATGCATATTGTTATATAAGGAGATGTAGATATAAAAACATATTACTATCATTATACATGTTATAGTAGTATATATATACACAGACACACACACACACACACACGTAGATAGTGGGAGAGATAACAAATATACAAAAGCAAACGAATGTATACAAGCAAGCTATATACAGGATAAATAAGAAATAATGAACAGAGGGAAGGCACTAGAATTAAGGAAAAGACAATGTAGAAAATGGGATTTTAGTTGGGACTTAAAGGAAGCCAGTAGGCAGAGATCAGAAGAGAGAGCATTCCGGGTATGGGGGTGGGTGAGGGGGAGAAAGTGCCAGAGGAAATGCCTGGAATCAAGAGATAGCTTCGTGTATGTAGAACCACAAGGAGGCCAGTGTCATTGGATTGAAGAGTATGTCTCAGGTAATAAGGTGTAAGAAGACTACAAAAGTAGAAAGGGGCTGGGTTATGAAGGGCTTTGAATGGCAAAGAGCATTTTGTGTTGATGCTTGAGGCGATAGGAAGCCACCAGAGTTTATTGAATAGGAGGGTGATATGGTAGGATTTGCACTTTAGGAAAATCACTCTGGTGGCTGAATGGAGGATGAATTGGAGTGAGGAGAGACTTAAGAACCCACCCACAGAGTGCAGTAGTCCAGCAGTGAGCTGATGAGGCCTGAACCAGATTGGTGGCAGTGTCAGATAAGAGAAGGGGGCAGATTCAAGAGATATTGCAAAAGTGAGATGGACAGGTCTTGGCTACAGATTGGATATGGGGTTGGGTGGGGAGATAGGGAGAGAGTGAGGAATCCAGAACAACTCCTAGATTGTGAACCCAATGGACTGGTAGGGTGCTATTGCCCTCTACAGTAGTAGGAAGCGGGGATGGATTTGAAGGGGAAAAGACAATAAGAGGAAGTTGGCTTGATAACCCAGCTCTACCACTTGCTAAATTTGTGAACATATCTACCTCACAGTGTTATTGTCAGGGAAAAGCTTTGAAACCCTGAAAGGGCTATAGAAATGTGAGATTTTTATTATTTTCAAGAAATCATTTTGTAACCCTTGAAGCATGGGTAGTTATTAATGTTACAATCTGGAATGAGGTTCTGTGAGGGTGGGTAGGTGCTATAGGAGTCCTTTAGGCTTGCCCATCCCATCTTTTGACTAGGTATAGATTTTCCATTTGCCCACACAATGTCATATATCCTTCTGCTTTGAGGATGACTATTAATCTTGGTCTAAGAAAGTGAACCTAAGGCATCTTGGCATAGTTGAAGAACTTGGGTCTTATGAGACTAAATGGGATATGTTAACAGCACCTTACATGCAAAATCTTGGGTAGTGAGTATCCTAGAGTTGGGGATTAAAAGGGGCTATTACAAGTTATATCCACACCTAAATGGATCACCCTTCTTCTGTTACTCAGATTAGCTAGAATAGCTAATCTGTATTGGCAGTAAAATTCTCGGGGAAGGGCAGTGATTTCATATAGATTAGACTTATTGCATCTGGCCAGACTGCTGGTGATTCCAATCTAGAGGAGTCAGTAAGTTTTCCCACCCCAGTCAGAAGTAATTTTGACTGATCAGATATACATGGAATGCCTGTAGAGCCCACAATATGAACAGATTTATAGAAGTAACATCCCTTCTCTTCCAATTTGTTTGGGTATGGTTAGTGCCCCGATGGTAGTATCTTTCCTAGGGTTCATACATTTCTGTCACCCTTTATTCTATATAGTCTGGCTGATCAGGGCCGATAAAATTCCAGCTATCTCGACCAAGACTAGCTCTTACCCCAGGGTAAAGAGGTCACTCAGTCCTTCCTCAGATTAATTAAAACTGATTGATTTTTACTCTTATTTCCTGGGCATAAATCTGGAACAAGCTGGCATAATTCAACATAGCATGGTCATATAGCCAGTGTCAGTTTAGTCATACGCGTGAGATTGGGTCCGATTCACAGATGTTAGATCACCTGGGTAAGAACATAAATAATAAAACTAGAACTGAGTGGTCAAAGAGGAGTCAGGCAGAATCCAGAACCTTGGACAGCTCAGTAGGATAGCTGCTCCAGTTTTTCCAACGATTTCCCTGCCTGTGGGTAGTATCCAGCTGGCCCTATCCCCAAGTGAAACTGTCTGAAATTTAAAGGACCTTTTTCTTGTTTTTACTAGCTCTGTCCTTTTGAGGAAGGGTTTTCTCCTAATTTACCCAGGAACCTTCTGTATCTGTCTTAGATGGTAGAGCCTTGTCCCATGAAGCTTCTTTGGGAGTTCAATTCCAGGGAGTGAGTGGTCTCATCTTCCTCTTTTTCTATGGAGGAGTTCTTATCCTTTAGGTTCCCTATATTCCTTTGGTCCCTTAAAACCAAATTCTTAAGATGAGTCAGGTCCCTGATACTGGTTGTGTGGTTCCCACCTCCTTACCAGATTTTGAATGTAGTTTTTAATATATGACTTCTTTGTATTTGGCAGAGTCAATTTGCAGAAAAGATAAGCCCAAGAACAGAGTGGCCTTATTCATCACTGCACTGGATTGCCCTTGTGACTGCTTCCATAGTGAAGAGCAATTAGAGCTTGAGATACCAGGGATGGAAAGCAATAGTTATGAACTAGAGTTTCAAGAGGTTTAAGGTCCATTGGGCATTTAGAGGCCACTGAAGTGGGTAATTTGTCTAAAGTAGTTAGATCGGTTTAAGTAGTTATTGCTAAATATGATGAAATTATGTGATCACGACAGCCTGAAAATTCCTCAAAATATTGTAGTCCTTGAGATTTGTGTTTTTGTGTGTATGTGAGGGGTGCTAATTTAAGATAGTGCTAATCTTCTGGCTTCATTCCAACATTCAATTGAGAGATAATGGAACCTAGGAGTTCTTTCTGTGCTGGGAAGACATTTTCTCCCCTGGTTTAGCTAGTGGTTATAGATTGCAATAAAAACAACACTGGACAAGGGGTGAGAGAGAGAGAGAGAGAGAGAGAGAGAGAGAGAGAGAGACAGTGAAAGAGAATGATCTATTATAATCTATGGCCTAAGGCTCCATAAGGCTGTGGACTCACACAAACCAGTTCTGCTCTGAGAGACTGACCTAAAAAGGGGCATATTCTCTTTTTAGCTCATTGACTTCCTCTAGAGCTTACTTTGTGAAAATCCCCAAACACAGTTTGTATTTTTATTTCCTCAGGTATTGATAACAGGGGCAGACGAGGAGAGGGAGAGGGAATCTCCAGATTCTATATAAGCATTCAAGGTAACATGCATATCAGGTATAGGCCAGCGTTTATTTCATACAACAGAAAATATAGAAGATGCAAAGGTCCCACAGGATCACGTGAACATATACGAAAGCACATAAGGCACTCAAAGGACTCACGGGAGCCCTCAAACACACACACAGACAAAATACATAAAGCACTTACAGTAGTTCTCCTTGGAAAGAATTAAGCTCAGGATTGCCATTGGTGATACACTACAACATTCTAATTGCACAGTCCCTTCCAGACTTACAGACGCAGACCTCACCCCTCCTGCCCATCCCCCATGTTTGGCTTTCCTTGGAAAGCAAGGATGCTTTAGAGTAGCTGAATAGGCAGACCTACACCGTCCAAACCACTCATAGGAATAATGGGAGTAGCAATGATGGGGATGGGATCTGAACCCTTAAAAGGAAAAAGCCATGTCTTTGGGATTTAGACCCCAAAAAAGGAAAAAGCCCTGGACTTTCCCACACAGCCCAGATTCCTGGTGCTTGCCTGGGGCATCTGGCCCACCCCAGCCCACCTTGATTACTTAATTAGCTTGCTTGCCACTCCTTAATCCCATCCAGATCTCCACACAGTCTTTCTGTATAAAAGTATCCATCTTTCTCCCGTTGCTCCCATTAAATTAAAAATCTGGCCCACTTGTACTGGCATCACAAATAGCACAGACTTACTAGGAATCTTGCCCACCCCAACTGGGGTTTTAATAAACTCACTACTTGGACTGAAAGAAGGCTTGAGTGGTCGAATTCTTTGAAGGCAGACCTGTGTCTTTTACTCTTGCATTTCAGGGTTCCCAAGACCCCCTCAACCACAACAGCAAGGTCCTGACCTCCTGCCTACCAAGTCATGGCTTTAATCCTCCATTCTCTCTGTTCCTCTAGCTACAGGAGTCATGGGGAAGATCTTTTTCTTTCTGCAAGAGTCATACCACTCAAGAATCCCCTTCTTTCTCTAGGTCTTACCCCCATATGTGGCTATTCTTAAGTAATCCCCTAGGCTCATGATACACAAGAAGTATACCTTTTCTAGCTAGAATACTAGTTTCTGGGATCACATTGTATAGGAAATCCCCTTTCTTTGGCTATAGGGCCAAATTTCAAGACAATCAAACTTGTGGCTACTTTTGAGGCAATTCTCAAGGCTGCCACCACCCAAGAAATACCCCTTCTCTTACTAGAAGGCTCAGTTCTGGTATTTTACTGCCTAGGAAATCTCTCTTTGGGCTACAGTCATTAAATCAACAGATATCTGTGAATCCTCTACTGCCAAAGAAATTTACTTTCTACACAGTAACAACCACAGTGTTTGATGACTAACTTTAATAGACTTAGCTATTCTCAGCAATGTAAGGACCTAAAACAATTCTAAAAGACTCATGATGGAAAAATGCCATCCACATCCAGAGAAAGAAATATGGCAGATTAAAGCAGACTATTTTCTTTTTTTGTTTTGTTTTGTTCTTTCTCACGGTTCTTCTCATTCGTTCTAATTCTTCTATACAACATGACTAATGTGAAAATATGTTTAATAGGAATGTATATGTAGAGCCTATATCAGATTGCATGCTGTCTTGGGGAGGGAGGGAAGTGTAGAAAATTTAAAACTTATGGAAGTGAATGTTAAACACTAAAAATAACCAGATTAACATAAAAAAAAGAAATTTACTTTCTCTGAAAAAAGATAGGATTTCAGAGTCATGTTGCCTGGAAGTATTAAATCCTTCCTCCAGTATATAGAAAGGTGGGGTTCAGAAACATTTTCCATCAACTCCACCCTTAGACTGAGTAAGCAAGCACTGGTCGGCTTCTCCCATTTGCTTCCTCTTATCTTTGCCTTTGCTTTTGCCATTTCTTGAGCCAGGGAAGCCCACTTTGTGGTCTCTGGCCTCTGATAAGTACCTGCTCAGAAAGGTGTGGGCAAGCACATATAATTGGCATCTGCTTCTCCTGCCCAAGGAGACTCAGTGGGACAAGAGCTCCTCCTGTGGCTTGAGTCTTCTATGCTATGCTCTGTCCTTTGAACAAGGAAATTTTTCTTGAAGACAAAAAGGGCTAAGAATAATCTGTTGCTCTCTTTCATAGGCCCAGCATAGAGAAGCAGTTCCTCTAACAAGAGTCCATCTACGTTATAGACGAGCCTACCAGATTATCTTAGGGGCATACCTAGACATCAGAAACAAATCAGGACACAAACCTGTCCTTTCAGCCAGGTGCCAGTGGGCATGCTCACAGTATCCATAAGGAGGTTCCCACTAATACTTGTGCCCTGTAAGCTTGTCAACTATCTAATCAACCACCCTTACACATCTCTGTCTATTTATCTGGCAGTGATGATGTTTCTGGCAGTAATACGGGAAGCAAGGCTCTTAGATTTGCTTAAGGTGAAGTTTCTTATTTTGAGTTACCAGGAGGAGCATGAAAGTGATTGAAATGAATTTTCTTACCCAAGTCAAATAGTACATTTGCATCAGGGAGTGACAGCCAAGGCAGAAGCAAAGGAGTTAAAAATATAGACTTAAATCTCTGCCTTGAGGGCTTCTGCTGGTGTTTGCTCAATGTTTAGGTGGGAGATTAGGCTGAAACTTTAAAAAAAAAAGAGCTAAAAATCCTGTGGCTATGGCTAAGAGAGTTGGGGCTCCTCTGAGCCGAGACTATGTAGCAGCTGCATTTCTGAGTGTGGAGGAGAGTGCTGGGTTTTGTAGACAAAAGATCTGAGTTTGAATCTGTGACCTGACCTTGGACAGGTCATTTAAATTCTCTGGGCCTCAGTTTCGTTATTTGTAAAATGAGAAGGTTGGACCAGATGATGGCCTCTCTGGTCCCTTCTAGCTCTAGATAAATCTATGACCTTTTGAACACAGGCTTTCTAGACAGTCTCAGTACCACCAGGCTGTTTATCCCAACTCCTCAACCACCCCAACCGACACTGTAACCCAGGAATGCTGCTTTTTCAGAGAGGAGAGGAGGTCAACTGTAAGCCTCTTGAAGTTTTCATTCGCCTTCTAGGAGCGTGCACACCATGTCCCTGCCACCACTGCATTCCTACCAGCAGCAAAGTCACCACCCTTGCACATCTCTAAGTCTGAGATGACACAAGTGGCGGAGAAGGTGCTGACCTGCATTTGTAGGGAAAGTTTCCTTACCTGGCAGTTTTCTGTACCACTGAAATCACAGGCCCAGTCCCTATCCTCTATCCCGTGGTACACACGATATGACCTCTACGTAGTATGGTTATTTAAAGAGAATTGGCTGATGAAGGCAGTGACCAAAAGAGAAGGTATTATATAGTCTGAAGGGTTCAAAGGGCATTACAAGAGCCATGCATGACCTCCCCCTAACCAGTGGCTCATTCTGTTCATTCAGTGTTTGCATTGTGCTAAGGTGGGTCCAATGTGACAGGATGGAGGTACAAAAGACAGCTAAGCCTCTGCCCTGGAAGAAATGTACATGCATCCTGTGAGAGAGTGAGGAAGTGCTACCATGTCTGATGATTTGCAATTCCAGAGGATGATACACTGATTAAATAGAGTTGTTATTGTTCTTGTCCATCCTTCATTTTCAAAGAGGGCTGATGACATGATGGGGTAATGTCTTGACTTATGCATGAATTGGGTTTCAGTGAAGCAGAGCTGCACAGAGTCATCACCCTTACTCTGTCTTCCAGAGTCATCAAAGTCCAGTGTGGCAAGGCAAAAGTGAGGGTGACTGGTGATGGCCTGGGATGCATTGGGTCACCTTGGCTTCTTTGACCAAGCTTGAAGAACTCCACATGCCTTTGTGGCCGTTGGAACAAATTGTCCTCTTCCACCTGTTCTGGAGAAGTTTTCACATGCATGGGGTAGACATTCCTCTAACTCACAGGTGGGTTTGAGGCTTGTCAATTGCCCTCAACCTGGGTTAGCCCGTCTGCTGAGATGGTTTTACTGTAGCACATGCTACAGCTTCTTGGAGCCACAGGTGAGAGTTGGGTGAAGAGTGGACACCAAAAGTGGACAAGCAGCCCTGGAAAGGGCTTGGCAAGCCCTCACACCAGAGGTGCTAATTTTTCCTGAGCCCAGGGATAGAGCGCCAGGCCTGAAGTCAGGAAGAGTCATCTTTCTAAGTTCAAATCTCGTCTCAGACATTTACTAGTTATGTGACCCTGGGCAAGTCACTTAACCCTGTTTACCTCAGTTTCCTCATGTGTAAAATTAGCTAGAGAAGGAAATGGCAGACTACTCCAGTATCTTTGCCAAGAAAACCCCAAATGGGGTCATGAAGAGTCAGACACAACTGGAATAACTGAACAACAACAAACATGAATAGGAACAAATAATAGAGCCCGTCATAGTGAAAAGAGCACTAGACTTGGAGCCAAGAGAACTGAGGTGGAATTCCACCTCTGATCCTGAAAGTCACTCTCAGAACCTCAATTTTCAGAGGACATCTATAAAATGGGGCTAATGACACGCTACTTCCCATAGTGGGTTGCAGTGGGGAAGGTGCTTTGTAAATCTTAAAGTATACAAGTACTGAATACCTGAAGTAAAATATCTTATAGGACCATCTTGTAGTGGTTAGAATTAGAGACCTAAGAAACTAAGAATCTACTATTGATTCACTGTGCAAACATGTACATGTTATAAAGGTTTAGCTCCATTCCTCTCCCTCCCCACCACCCCAAAAGCTGTGAGAATCAGAGTCTGTGAGAAGCTTTGAGGTCCTCAGACAATGTTAGTTCTTGGGGAAACAGCCCTGACCTCAGAAATCTGGAGAGGAACTAGAACCCTGGTTCTTTGCTTCCCTTTAGTTATATTACTAGTACCTAACTCAATTCTAGTATGCCCTTAGGGCATCTGGCAACCTATGCCATAGCTGGACTGGTAATTGAGGACTTCATTTCCCTAAAGACTGTGTCACCACCCTCTGACTCTGATTCCAAGGGGGGTTTCTTTATTCTGAGATGATGCTATCCCTGGCAGACCTTTAAAAGGCCTCACTTGAGAGTATGGTGCCATTGGAGCAGCTTGTTCAGTCAGGCTCACTTATTTTGCTCATCTATGGTCTCCAGCTCTGGCCTGCCTCTCATTTTGTCTTCTTAGCTTTGGAACTCCCACTACCAATCTGTGTTGTGTCTACCAACCATCCTGATTGATGGTCTCTCTTCCATTTCAGTTTCTGCCCCAACCTGGCCTTACTTTGGATGTGGGGCAGGAAACCCTGCTCTGTCTGTCAGCTACCTCAGCTGCTCAGCTCCTATTCCCTCCCTGTCTGTTTGGGCCTGAACACATCAATATTGACTTTTGCTTGATGGAGCTTAGACTGTGGGAACCACCTTGAACTGAGGCCAAAAGCCTTTCATTATCACTAGGCTCAAATCTCTAGGTTACTCTTAACCTAGCCCTCCATTGTCTGGCTACTTCCCACCCTTGATCCTATCAAAATGTCTATGCTCAAATCTGTTACCCTTAAACTAGCCTTTCTTCCCTTGTCTGTTGTCTCCAGGTAGCTTTCAGCTACTTCCCACCCTTAATCCCATTCTCTTGGCTCCTGGATTCTGACCTCACCCTAGTCCCATCAAGCTCCTCCTTAGATTCCTCCTCAAGACCCCTAAACCCCTCCTCCAATCACCCCAGGACCACTGTAGATCCCTCCCACAATCTTTCTATATATAAGTTTCATCTTGCCTCCATGAAGGTGCTCAGATTCAATCTAGCCCAACAGATTGAATTTGGCCCCATTGCGAAAACGAGCCTCACAAATGGTGAGCTTTCTTAAGACTACTCATTATGGCAAATCTGTAGTAAACTTTGTTTTCCCTTTGGCCGAGAAGGCTTGAATCGAATTCATTTGAGCAGGACCCAGCGTGTTGGTATTTTGGGGTCTTGAGCAACCCTAAAAACATATGGTTCCCTGACCTCATCATGCTGACTGGGTTTTTCTCAGTCTGGGAAATCCTCTATGCCTACCCCTGCTGAAATAAATTGACATAGCAAGTGTTGGTTGTTCAGCCCCAGCAGGAATGGTGCCCACACACTATCCACTCATTGGGTTAACTGGAAAGCCCTCCTCTACCTCTAACAGGGCAGACAGAAGACTGAGAAGTACAAGGTCTGGCAAATGCTGCCTTTAATCTCTAGAACAAGAGAAACTATAATTCTTGAGGAAGTTATCAACATTTACTCACATTTCTGTCTCTGCTAAGTGATCCAGTGCCAAGTGTACAACTGCCTGCTGGATACTCCTACCTGGATGTGACCCTGGTAAACTAAATATGCCTCACACTTAACTTCTGAACTTCCTTCCAGACTTTCCCCAGCCCCACTTTATTTCTGTTACCACTAGCTTCCTAATCCCCTAGACTAAAAGTCAAAGGGTTGTCTTTGACTTCTCCCTCTCCTTTGGCCCACACATCTGATCAATTGTTTGGGTTTAAGGTGTGGTCCTTAAGAAAAAATTGTAGTCCTAAATCACAAGATATCTTGAGGTTTCAGTGATCAAAACATGCATTCATTTGGACAGAGCACCTGCTGGTAAGGGTATGATAAGGGTGGACAGAGGGAAGGAAGAAAGATAAGAAAAGGAAGGAAGGAAGAAGAAAGAAAGAGCGAGCTGTGTTGCCTGACTGGCCATTTCCAGTTGGGTCCCCAGTGGGGCAGCTCCTACTACTACTCATAGAGGTTGTTGTTTGTCTTTCCTTCTTGAAGAGGACCATGACATCAGGGAGATGATGCCATGACTTGCAAGTGAATTGGATTTAAGTGAGGGAGGGCTTTCTCCTCCAGAGCCATCTGGGTCCAGTGGCAAGATATAGATCAGGATGACTGGAGATGGCCTGGAAATCACTCTGGCTCTCATTGATTGGCCAACAGTAGGTTCCCAGCCAAGCCCTACTTGGTCATTGTTTATACTCTGATTGGCTCAGAGCGAATGTAAATAGCAATTGTTTCTGTTTCCCAGAAACCCTGAGGGTCTTCCTCTCCTAGTTTGATTTTTTTTTAAAAACTAGGTAAAGAGGCCATTCTCTGCCTCATTTCTTACCTAGCCTTAATCACTGAATGGGTATTGCCTCAGTCAAACTGAGCCCTGTTAAAGACCTTAGCTTAAAAAGGCCAAGGTCTCCCACTGCATCCTGGGTCATCTCCAGTCATCCTGATCTTGCCACTGGATCCAGATGATGCCAGAGGAGAAAATGAGGCTGGTGACTTTGTACAGCCCTCCCTCACTTAGATCCAATTCACTTGCATGTCATGGCATCTCCTCCCAGATGTCAGGGCCCTCCTCAAGAATGAAGAACAAGCAACAGCAATCAATTGTTAATTGCCAGGTCCTAGGAATTCTACTTCAACAATATCTCCTATGGTAATAGCCTCCTGACTGGCCTTCCCATCTCTGGTTCCTTCCCTAATTCATTCTAAACAAATGCCACAGCCTGAGTAATCTTCCTAATGGACTGCTGTAATAATGACACTCTCAAAAACCATCAGTGATTTGCCATTACTTACATATAAGGGTGGGGTTGATTGGTTTATTCAATCAAGTGACCCCACCCTGTTTAAAGTGATTAGGTGCCCAATCAATTAACCTCAATAATAGGCTTTATTCTAAGTGAGTGGAATTGGAATGGTGTACAAGACTCTCATTCCCCTTTAAGGGGTACCCTAATAATACCCCTCAAGAGTGGTACCACTAGAATGCCTTGCTTTCTCCAATCTCTCAAGTGTCCCAAGTCTCATTTTGGTTGACAAATTATAGATGATCCCTGAGGCATGACCAAGAGATCATCTAATAGGCAATTGTAGTAGTCTAAGCATGGAAGCATAAGGGCCTGGCCTAAGGTGGTGGCAATGGAAATAGAAATTAAGAGGCAGATTGAGATACTTAAGGAAAAAGTCAGGCTTCAGTGACAGAGTGAACATAGAGGAGGAAGGAGGAAGAAGAGTCCTAGATGGCATCAAGGTTTCTAGCTTGGAGAACTAAAGAATAGTGTCCTCATTAATAGAAACGAGATGATGACAGAGGGGAGATAGTTTTGGTGGTAAGATGATGAATATAGTTTTGGACAGGTGATTTATCCAAGATATATGATTCTATAGAATCTTGCTGAAAGTCATTTTCCTCAGAGCTCTGAGAGAGGCAGCCATGACATAGTTAATATTAATAGAGCACCAGGAGACAGAGCTTAGTGTTCTGATACTAGTTCAGTGCTTGACTTGCTAGGTAACCCCAGAGAAGTCATTCCTTCTTTCTGGAATCTGGTTTCACTATTTCTAAAGCAAGCAGACTCATAATTCCTAGGGATTTCGTGAGCTTTTTACCAAAGGAGAATCCACCTTTCTGTGGTTCTGTAAAAACCCAGAAAGACTGGTGAGTGTTATGGAGGCCAGTAGGCCATGACCGTAGCTGAAATATTTGCCACAAACTCTGCACTCAGAGGAGTTGCCAAGTATACAACAACTCTGATGGAATGGTAATACCCAGTCTGAGGAGTGCCCGGATCCTGTTGTTTCTTCTAGGGCTCCCCCAAGTGTCAGCATATGGACATGGTACATATGACAATACATAGCAACAAATGACGAGGCTCCCGTCCTCAGGAGACACACATGAGTTTGGCTTCTCCTCACATCGTGATATAGGGTGAAGAGTCAGAGAGAAGTGCTCATTTACACTGAAACCAACCCCCAAATAGCTTGAAATGAATGGAAGTCGATCTCAGCCAGTGCTGATCTTGCCATGTAGCAGTACCTGGACCTGTCTGTTAGATACTGCATCTTTTTCCCTCCCTGTCCATTCTGTCCTGTACACCTCAATACTGACCCTTGCTCACAGGACTGTCATCAGGTTAGGAAACGCCTTATATCTGTCCTTACTGAAATAAGCCAACTCAGACAAAGTCAGCCGTGAAGCTTCAACAGGAATGATGCCACCTTGTCTAGAGGATGCATTTTTAGGCAAATATGAATTGTTATGTTGGGGGTGGAGTCACTAAGTATCAGTAGACTTTCATCAATTGGGGTTCAGATTAACTTCAGAATAAATCACTCAAGGGAAATTCAGTTGTAATACATGTTACATTTCCACCAAGAAGACAAAGGAAAAATAAACCCTAAACACAGATGTCTGATGAAATTGCATCAATGAAATAGTAGCTGATCCAATAAAACATTTTGAAATTGGAGTACATGATAGTATATTGGACCCAATCATTCATACTTTACAGTCAACATTTAAGAAAAGTAATAAGCCCATAGCAATCTGAGGATTTTAGAATTAGATGAGAGCTAAGAGGTCACCCAAGGTGCCATGGAAAGAGCACTGACTTTGGAGTAGAGGACCTGGGTTCAAATCCCACCTCTGACATTTAATACCCATTGACCTTGGGCAAATCCCTTCACCTCAATTTCCTTACAGAACAACAAATCCTGCTGGACCAAGGTACTGAGGTATTCACTCCCACTAAGGGGCTCAAGCTGTAAGCTCAAATATGGGTTGGCTACAGTATTAGGAGAGCCTAACTTCTAAGGAAGAGGGGGCAGCTTCTTTTTATCATTTTCTCTAGTATTTCACACTGCCAACCCAAAAACCCTAGGGAAAAATCATTTAAAGCTTAGATTTAGTTCAAGTCTAGGATTTCCTCAAAAGAAACCTGAAAGGAACTCCGTGTGTAAAGCAGATCAGATATGGGATGCTATTTATTTCCTCCACACAAAAGAAATGTTTAAAACACAAATGACTTGTGAGTATACATTGATAAAGGCTTAAAACATGATGCAGTAACATGTAATTCCTATCATACTTTTTGGGGGGGTTGATACTTACAACATTTCACCTTTACTTCATCTCTGTACCGATTAGCTAATTCCCTTAAGATTCATTTCTTCCGTAATCATCCCTCCGGTGGTGGTCATCTCCTCCAAGAAATGCTGTAGTAGTGCATCAGTTACCAACCAAGGAACCCAGAAACTCTGAACTCTCAAACTCACAATGTCGCCCCCAAACTAAAACTGCCCATCTCGGGATCGCTACTAGGTTGCCTGTGATCAGGGACAAAAACACAAAGCACAAGAGGAAACCAGGTGCCCAAATCTTAGGATTATCCAGGCAAGCAGACTTATCCATGTACCCATTGCCTTGTGAGAACAACTGCCAGAGCTGTCTGCAGGGAGACCAAGGGACTGATGCATCATCCCAGAGTCCTTCAGCACTCAACAAATGTATTATCTGAAGCAGCCAAAGGAGCTTAGCTCAGCTCCTTACATGCTCTGTGGGATGGCCTATGCAGGTCCATCCCCATCCAGGTTCCATAAGCTATGCTCCAATGCAGTCCTGCTCTATGTAAAATGAGGTAAAATCAGGTTACTTCCATGTCTATATCTATGATTCTATAATTTTGCACAACTTCTTAATTTTACCGAAGAGGAAACCAAGGCAGAGAGTGCTTAAGTGACTTGTTCAACATCACATGTGCAGTGGTAAGGAGTAGAGTCAGGATATGGTCTGAGGTCTTTTGACTTTATTTCCCATACACCTTATAGGAGTTCTTTGAAGGCCAAGATATTGGCCCTGACGAAGCCTTTCAGAACTTAAATGATACTTTGAAAAAGTTTGGTGAAGGAGTGACTCCTCATGTGAGCAAAACATGTAAGATTAGAAATAATCTGAGGTTGATTAAATAATTCTTATAATGAGTATCCATCAAGCCAAGGAAATGTATTCCTCACCAATGAATATGAAAAGTAACTTGATTACACGTGAGCACATAACTATGTCATGGGCATTTTATCAAACTTTAGCCCTTACAATTTATTTAGATAGAGGAATTTATCAGGATATCTTGCCAAGTTTATAGATACCTGTTAAAGTGGACAGCAATACATTTGGCTTATGACAGCTATTTTTTTTTCAAATTAGCTCTCCCACAAACAGTCCTGTCAGAAGTATCTAGAATCATTTGCCCTAATGAAGACAGAAGGAGATGTATTACTCAGGTGAGATGCTGAAAAAAATCATTGATAGCAACGAATTAAGTTTTCACTTTTGTGAAAATTTTCCATTGAATGCATTTCTTTAGATTTAGATGTAATTGTTTTATTTGCTCATATGAACAATTTTCAAAATTATTTTAACAGAAAGATATAGATTTTATGTAAGCTTTTCAAAGGAAAATATTTTCGTAATCATAGCTTCAGGTTGACATAAGACAATCGTGAAATATGGTTGAATGAATTCATTTTGGAAGCAAAAAACTTATTCTGTATGTATTCTGATAATTCGTTAAGAAATGATTTCTTTCATTTAGTAAGCCTTTCTGACAGTAACTTATTTCTTGGGATTTCCTTTTTCAAGTAATTTTTCATGCATTTTGATATAAAATTATATGAAGGTATAACAACAATAATTTTAAAAAATAAATTATTTTCCATTGATTTGTCATATTTATTTTTACCAGCCTTCAATCTTATTTACTCTTATGTATACTGACATTTTATATACAGATATCAATATAAATGTTAATCTGCAAAAGCAGAGAAATAGGTACTCCTTTTCCAGGCAGGGAAAAGTATTTATTCTAGGCCTAGTTGTTGTCCTTCATTCTCAAAGAGGACCGAAATGACATCACCATGCTTGAGTCAAGATTCAGTGTGTCTGAGTGTGGCTGATCAGGCCAATACGAGTTCTGAATGCTCTGCCACAGGTCAGGCACAAATATTCCATGTGAACATTTGGGGTGGATACTCCAAACTTGTGCATCCTGTGTTTCCTTGGAGCTATTTCAATTCTGCTTTGCTTATAGAGCACAGCACCTTCTCTGATGAGGGCACACCATGCTGGGCAGTCCTGTGCCACTGTCTCCCACGTCACACAATCAATTCCAAAGTTCCTGAGAGAGATCTTGAGAGTGTCCTTGTGTTGCTTCTTCTGACCACCATGTGAACCCTTGCCCTGTGTGAGTTCTCCATAAAATAGTCTTTTTGGCAAGCAGACATTTTGCATTCTAGGGCTAGGGACAATCTGGACCATTTATTTCCTCACTTCCCTTGTTGGCTTAGCACTTGTGATCAATCCTAGAAAAATAACACTGATGTCAGTGATACGCTGGTAAATATTTGACAGTAAGCTCTCCAAGACAAAAAACAAAACAAGCTGTACCAAAGACACATTTTTAACCTTAATCTTCCATATTAGAATATTCTCCATCACTTCCTTAAATTGAGACAATCAAAAAATAATAAATCAAGCCCTGATTTGGTTTGCCATTTCTGAGGTATAAATGCCCATCCTGAGAACCAGTAGGAGATATCTACAGCCTCATCCAAAGCCCTGGAACATAAGCTAAATTCTATGCAATAATCTAGGTTGATTGAACACAGTTTATTGGCATTGTTTGGTCAATTTCTGTTACTACTTCATTTTGACTGTCTAAATTGGTATAAAACGGGGTCCTGCCCATCCCAGCTCAGGAGGAGTCAAACCTAGTCAAACAAGCAGATGGCAAATAAGGCTCATCAAGGCAGCCTCTTTATCTTATCCATTCGTAGATCAAAGTTTCAGGGCCACCATCCATGGGCAAAAAAGTTGTCGATTTCTTTGTCAAACACCACTTCTGAGTCATTCATGGCCTTCCAAGCCAAGTCAACAAGTGTTTATTAAGTACCTACTATGTGTGAGGCTCTGTGCTAGGTACAGGGGATTTAAAAAAAAAAAAGAAAAGAAAAAGAAAAGCTGCCTCCTACCCTCAGGGAATTTACTTTATGTGGCACATAAACAGAGCAGCATATATACAAGATAAGCTGAAAAGGAAAAGAGCGTTAGCAGCAAGAAGGATCAGAAAAGGCTTCCCATGGGAACCATTTCCTTGGGTACCTGACCTGAGCCTTCAAGGAAGTTAAAGTTTCCAAGAGGTTTATGAAGAGGGAGGGCATTCCAGGCATGGTGAACAGTCTATGCAAAAGTCCAGAGATGGGGGATGAAATGATGAGTTCAGTTTGAGCAAACAGACCAATTTGACTAGAATGTGGAAGGAGAGAAGAATAGTGTGAAATAAATCCAGAAAGGCAGGCTAGAGTTAGATTGTGGAAGACCCTGAATGTTAAACAAAGGAATCTGTATTTTATCCTAGAGGCAATAAAGACACACAGAAGATTTGGGGGGATGGGTGTGGCATGGTCTGGCTTATACTTTAGGAAGCTCATTCAGAAGCAGTGTGGTGGATGGATTGGAAAGGGGAGAGAGAGGAGGCAGAGAGAGCTCTTGCAATGGTCAAGGTAAGAGGTGAAGAGGTCTGAATGAAGGTAGGAGTACTGTGAGTAGAGAGAATGGGCAGATGTGCAATGTATTGTGGAGGTGATGGGGTGCTTGGGTGTTTGTCTTGGACCCCAGTTTTAAAATCACATTTCTCCCTAGCCTCAAAATACTATCCCTGAAGAACACTATGCCTAGCAATAACTCATGAGTTGGCCCCAGTAAGACAAGCTGTCTTTCCTCATCTCAAGAATAAGCTGACCTCTGAAGAAATTCTCTTGCAAAAACAGGAATATCTTGTAACCATAGAATTATCATGTATTGATTCCCAAGGTTATCATGTTCAATCCAGAAGTCAAACTATGGATGTCAGTTCTCAAAGCTATCTTGCTACAGATGTAACAGACCAAAAGTATACCCCCGAGAAACCTCTTCCCTGCTTTTCAGTAGTGAATGATGCCATTGACCAAGATTGTAAGCTATCACCTAGTTAGCATATCTGCCAGATAATCCACTACTTTTCTTATATAAGCTTTAGAATCATTCCTGTTAGGTTGCAAGTTCCTTAAGGAGCTCTGCCTGCTGTAATAACATAACAATAAACCTACACTACCTTGACTTAAAGAATGTTTGAGTCCTTGAATTCATTCCAGAAGACCCTCTCCTATACTTCAGTTCTTGAGGGATCCCTGAAATTCCACTCAAACCACATCAGAGGTAGAGTCAATAAAAAACAGAAACTAATTGGACAGTGATGGCAAGATAAACCACTGTGCCACCTAGCTGCCCATCACACTGCCTTCCTCCTCAAAATGTTATTGGGGATTGAGGGGTCAATCCTCAGTACAGGGGCACAGGTTTATGTGTTAAAAATATAATGGAGAGGATTTAAAAGATAATGGAGACTTCTCAGGAAAAGATGATACTTGTCTTTTGACATGCAAATCTATATTATGAATCCCTGAAAAGGAATGTAGATTCATACTGGATGGTGGGTAAGTGTAACCAGAATGGCTTTTGTTTTCTTTGAATGACTCAGCTTACCTCATTGAGCCTCTGGACACTGTGGCTTGCTCTTCCGGGGCAGGAGGCCCGGGGAGCATGCCGGGAAGCAGACAACTTCCTGTGTGATGAGTCATGGGGCTGGCTGAGGGGAGGTGTTAATGTCTATGCTAGGGGGAGGGGCCAACTCAGGAACCAATCGGCCCTGGTCATTCGGGCGGAGCTTGATGATGTCAAAAACCCTATAAGAGGGGAGAGGACAGCTTGAAGATTCTCTCTTTTCCTTTTCCGGTCGGAGCCAGCGACAGTTACATCGTCAGTTACAGCGACCGTTACATCGTCAGTTACGACAGTTACGTCAGTTACAGACACAGACACAGCTGAGGCAGAAGCTGCCAGTAGCAGAGCTGACCTACGGGAGGAAGCTGAACAAAGACTTCAGGCCATTACAGCGACAGTTACAGCGACAGTTGGAGCCAGAGGCAGTTACAGAGGCAGTTACGACAGTTACGTCAGTTACAGCCACAGACACAGCTGAAGCAGGAGCTGCCAGTAGCGGAGCTGACCTACGGGAGGAAGCTGAACAAAGACTTCAGGCCAGTGGGTAATCTTATTACCATCGAGGGGGAAGCATGATTTTGCTTTACGCAATCATGCTTCTCTGTAGCCTCCTGGTTACTCTTGCAAGGCGTACTTATTGGGCCTGGAAGCTTTTGATCAACATATCAAAATGGGGTTGCTGGTTCATGGGTTGGTTACTGTGGAGCCTAAATAAATGTTTTGATTCTTCTGCCTTCTACTTTGAGAGTTTCTTATATCCGGCGGTTCCGAACCTTTCAGACATGTTTATGATCCTCTTTGAGATTATAAACTCGGCCCTCCTGATACATTTGGCGTCACGAACAGGATCGCTAGGTATAAGATCTCTATTTAGAAGCAGAACAATTTCAGAGGAAGAGATGAATATCCCAGGATGGGAGGATCCATTTTATTCCTCCCTAGCAAAAGAATTGGCTAAAAAAGCTGGACCCTGTGAAAACTGGGAACCAAGGCTACGGAGAGGAGATCCTAGGGATTTGGAAAAGTGTTTACGAGAAGTTGGGATTCAGTCAGGGGCATCACTATCTAGGCAAAGCTGGATAGTGTTATCAGCCTACCGGCTAGTATACGAAAGATTGAGACTAAGTGAAAGACATGGGGGCACTCCTACCCCACAGGAAGAAGAGGAATCTCAGATAGCAGGAGACCAAACTGACTCAAATGAGAACTTTTCTATTAATGTGGCTAAGAGCAACAGGAGACCAAAAAAGCCCAGAGTGCATTTCAACCCAGCCCAGAAAGAGCCTGACTGCCTGCTTCGTCCTAGCCATGGTGGCAGAGGAAGTGAGTGGGGAGAGAATGAGACAATGTTAGGGGCTGAGGCACAAAACACTACTAGGGTTCAGGATGTGCCTCACACAGAGAATAGGAGATGGTTAAATGATCAGACAAGGGCTCGACCCATACAAAGGAGGAAGACAGAAACCCGAGGTGAAGATTCAGTTACAAGGGAAATTCAGGAAGATTTCTCACCGCAAGAGGTCACAGATATTTTGAGTAGATTCAGCCAAAGAATAGGAGAACCATTGATATCTTGGATGGTAAGACTCAGTGATCAAGGGGCCGGTGGAATATCAGTAGATGGGACAGAGTGCATGAGATTCATAGGTATCAGCCATGATCCTCTAGTTCAACAAGCTTTTAGGGAACATCATCAGCAAGGAGACGGTGATAGCAGGACTACTCTGTTGGCATTAGCCGCTGTGGGATGCAATAAGAGATATGCTACTGATTCTATGTGGCCCACTGAGCACAGACCCTGGTATTCACTTAGAGATTGTATCATGAGACTAAAAGAGGAGGTAATGAAGACTGCCATTATGGTAGGAACTGCAGACAAATATTACAATGATTCAATGGAACTGCCTCATAGGAATTTAATAATTAGGACAGCTCCCCCTGCTTATAAACAACTAATTTTGAATTTATTACTTGGAGAAGTAGGGAGCCGTCTTACAACAGTGATAAATAAGATTTTACAGTTACATGACTTAGGTGACTGGGGAGGGGATAGATCTCCTCGAGAGAGAAGGGTGAATAACCAGCAAACTTGGCGCCAAAGGAGAGTAACAAGGAAAGAAATGTTTACTGCTTTATTGAGAGCAGGGGTAGGTTTTGAAATGATAGATGGAATTCCAACCAATGAATTATATAGAATGTACAGAGATAAAGGCCTTGATAACAGGAGAGATAGGGAAATAAGAACTGCTCCTGCAAATACTACAGATGTTGAACCTTCATACCCAAGTGAATCACATGAAAGGGAATACTGAAGAATTATAGTCCATACTTGTCTATTCTTTTTGTCCTTTGTTTTGGCTAACCTTGTTGCTAGTTTTGTTTCCTTCAGGCTTAAGCACCCTGCACTTTCCGGTGACTGCCTAAGCATGTAGCATTCTTGGAATTCCTGCCAGCTCGTTAAAGAAATGACCTCTGGAATGGGACTCTTTGGGGGCAGGGCCATCTCTACATCCAATTTCAGCATGAAGAAGCTATGGAAAATGAGACCTTCACCCCTCACCCCAAGATTTTGAGCCCCAATCGTTCAAGGGGGGTGGAAATGATGATAGTGTTCTGTTTACTTATTTTGTGTTATCCTTGCTGTGTTGTTTTATTGTTATGATATTATTGATCCTATGTAATGGATACAAGGATTTAGGGGTGGACATTTGAATTATTAATAATTATTTTGGGGATGATTGATTGAAGAGATTATCTTGCTGGGACCTAGGGGTGGATCACATTTGAATCGTAAACCAATATTTAGGAATGTCACCAAATGATATGTTTTGCTTTATAATGAATGATATGTTTTAGTTTCCTTTGTAATTGGATCACAATGTATGTTCTAGGATACATGGCTGATTAGATTATGTATCCTATAACAAGGGGTGGAGTGTAACCAGAATGGCTTTTGTTTTCTTTGAATGACTCAGCTTACCTCATTGAGCCTCTGGACACTGTGGCTTGCTCTTCCGGGGCAGGAGGCCCGGGGAGCATGCCGGGAAGCAGACAACTTCCTGTGTGATGAGTCATGGGGCTGGCTGAGGGGAGGTGTTAATGTCTATGCTAGGGGGAGGGGCCAACTCAGGAACCAATCGGCCCTGGTCATTCGGGCGGAGCTTGATGATGTCAAAAACCCTATAAGAGGGGAGAGGACAGCTTGAAGATTCTCTCTTTTCCTTTTCCGGTCGGAGCCAGCGACAGTTACATCGTCAGTTACAGCGACCGTTACATCGTCAGTTACGACAGTTACGTCAGTTACAGACACAGACACAGCTGAGGCAGGAGCTGCCAGTAGCAGAGCTGACCTACGGGAGGAAGCTGAACAAAGACTTCAGGCCATTACAGCGACAGTTACAGCGACAGTTGGAGCCAGAGGCAGTTACAGAGGCAGTTACGACAGTTACGTCAGTTACAGCCACAGACACAGCTGAAGCAGGAGCTGCCAGTAGCGGAGCTGACCTACGGGAGGAAGCTGAACAAAGACTTCAGGCCAGTGGGTAATCTTATTACCATCGAGGGGGAAGCATGATTTTGCTTTACGCAATCATGCTTCTCTGTAGCCTCCTGGTTACTCTTGCAAGGCGTACTTATTGGGCCTGGAAGCTTTTGATCAACATATCAAAATGGGGTTGCTGGTTCATGGGTTGGTTACTGTGGAGCCTAAATAAATGTTTTGATTCTTCTGCCTTCTACTTTGAGAGTTTCTTATATCCGGCGGTTCCGAACCTTTCAGACATGTTTATGATCCTCTTTGAGATTATAAACTCGGCCCTCCTGATACAGTAGGGGAGGGGGATGAGGAAGGGTTAGGGGGAACAGGTGGCTTAATGAGGTCTGGAGCCTCATTAAATCCAGCCTCAGATGATTACTAGCTGTGTGACCCTAAGGAAGTCACTTAAACCCTGCTTGCCTCAGTTCCCTCATCTGTAAAATGAGCTGGAGAAGGAAATGGGAAGCCACTTCAGTATCTTTGCCAAGAAAACCCCAAAAAGGGTCATGAAGAGTTAGACACAACTGCAAATGACTAAACAACCATGGTGAGAGAGAATAAAGAATTAAATATGACTCCGAGATTTCAAACTTGAGTGACTAGAATGATAGGGTGTCCTCAACAGAAATAAGAAGGTTCATTTCTCTTGCAGACTCTACTCCTGACTCATTTCCACAGGACTTTCCCTATTATGTTATAGAAACCTCTTCATCTTAAGAGCTCACTCCTGGACTTCACATTGGAAACACCTTCCATCCTTCCAGCTCCTCCTTCTGATTGGCTAGTTCCTCCCGGAACCCTCATTTTCAGCAGGAAGCCCAGGCTGACCATGTCTTCCTTCCTGGATCCTGACTCATTGTATTAGCAAGGCAATAAAAATAACATCAACGATAATTGTGAATATGCCTATGTGGTTCTATATCACAAAAATGAGAAACTCTTCATATAGAAGGTAGAAGAAGTAAAACATTTATTCAGACACCAGAGGACCAAATCCCATAACCAATAAGTCTATCCCATCCAAGCAGCAACCAACTCCCCAAACCAGTAAGCCCACTTTATCATAACAGCAAGGAACTTAAAACAATATCACAGCACAGAGCCTCTCCATCCCAAAACCATCCGCTCCCCTGCTGGGGCCTTCCCACAAATACAATCATAGCCACCACACATCCGCTCTTTCCCTCAGTTCTAACTGCTCTCTCTCTCTCTCTCTCTCTCTCTCTCTCTCTCTCTCTCCATTCCCTGCAGAGGAAACACACTTTCCTTTTCCTCTCAACCAGCTCCTCCCACCACATGTGACTTGGGCTTCCTGTGATATAAGCAAGTCACATGGCCTATTAATGGGTGGGAAAGATCTTCAAATCTAAATTGTCATTACACTCATCTCTACAGGACTTTCTCTACTGAGCTCTCCACCCCTGCCCCTACCATGGTACCTTCATTCTCCACCCCCTTTTTAGCTTTCTTTTATGTGTTGTCTTCCTTAATCAGAATATAAGCCCCTTGAGGGCAAAGGCTGTCTTTCTTTCTATTTGTATTCCCAGTGCTTCAAGCACTGCCTGGCATATAGTAAGAGTTTAATAAATGCTTGTTGACTTATCTTCAGAGTAGGGATAGGTTTGGGAAGAGTTTGATTATGAACATGTGAGATACCCTACAGGATATCCAGAGAGGGATACTCTATGGACTGGAAATTAGGAGGGAGATCAGATCCAAATATGGACCTGGGAGTCATCTGCATAGAGGTGACAATTGAACCAATGGAAACCAATGAAATGACTAAAAGGAAGAATGTAGAAAAAAAGAAGACAGTACTTGGGACATGGATGTTGATCTAGTGAAGGAGAATGGGGACAGTAGAAGAAAGTAGGGTCACAGAAGGTGAGAAAAGAGAGTATACAAGACTCTAGCCTGATAGACCATGTCAAAAGCTGCTGAGAGGTTAAAGATGAGAATGGAGAAAAGGCCATCAGATTATTTTCCTGACTCCAGGGCCAGTGCTCTACTCACTGTGCCACCTAGCTGCCCCCACCATCAGATTATTCTCTTGCAGTGAAAAGGTCTGGTACTTAAAGCATGCTCAGGTTTGCCTTTACCGGTGCATAAGAGAGTTTCCATGGATGTTCATTATCTCATTCCTAATCAATGTGTGGGACCCTGGGGAGCCAGTTTCTGACCAGAGCGACTGAAGAGCTGGTACTGTAGAGTGACAGAGTATTCTGATTGGCTGAGAAACCCAAAGGACTGATGATGCAGGGTAGGCTGAGCCAGAACTGAGTGTGCAAAGAGGTTTGCATGGATGATCTTATTTTCCCTTCCCTAGTGGCTTTTGAGTAAGAAGGAATACTTCGAGCTGCTGGGTGTAGGAGGGGCAGGCTGTGCTACCTCCCATCTGGCCACCAGATATCCCAGAGGACATAGGGCCTCTTTTTCCATTTTGTTTCTTCTTTCCTTGGTGACCTACTGAGTTCCTTAGGTGAGTTAGTGTTCTAAGTTGGGAGTACCCAGGTGACCAGTAAGACTGAAAGACCCATCAAAGCCATTCAAAGTCCTACCAAAAACTGGAGTCCAGAAGCTGATGGTGACAGCAGCTGAGTCCAGTGAGGGGCCAGCACAGCAGGACCCATCATAGCTATGGATTGGTGTATCAGCTGAGACACTGGATTCCTGGAAGGAGCCAGCAACAGCTCAATAAGGGAGCAACTTAACTGTCACCAATGCCACTTCTTGAAGTGAGCTTGGTGGGGACTCCTCAGAGAGAGAAAAAGACTCGATCCCACATGCTCTCTAAATGTGCCTTGCCAGCTGTGTGTGTGGGCAGGGGGGCCCTCTGGTTTGGGAAAGGCTAATTAATATCAAATGGCTGATTTATTGATCATTGAAAACAAATCAGACATGGGGTGGATCAGTAACGGTGTTCAATATCCCTATTCCTAAGAGTTACCTGATGCTAAAACTCTGAGAGGAGATGTGGTCAACAACCCAGTGGGACCCAGCTTGCCTGATAAGGCAGAATGGGGAAAATAATCTTAATGGGGACTACATTCTACTCTCTTTTTTCTCTGAAAATGAAACCCTTCCTTCCACTCTGTCCATCCTATTTACCATAGTCCAACACACATAGCTATTTCAAGTGCCTAATTAAACTTTACTATGGAGTGAGAAAAATTATTCAAACCTTATTTTGTTGCTGAGTCATTTTTCAGTCCTGACCCCATTAGGGGTTTTCTTGGCAAAGATACTGGAATGGTCTGCCATTTCCTTCTCTAGCTCGTTTTACAGATGAGGAAACTGGGGCAAATAGGGTTAAGTGACTTGTCCAGGGTCACATAGCTAGTTAGTATCTGAGGCCAGATTTGAACTCATGAACAAAGTCTTCGTGACTCCATGTCGGGCACTCTATCCACTATGCCACCTGGTTGCCCCCAAAACCGCATACAGTGAGGTAGAACATAAGCATAGTCTCAGATTATTCAGGTTGAAAGCATCACACAATCCCTTCTGGGTGCCCTTCCCCATGGTCAGTCTGCTATCCCCCTTTCTAATGAGGATTGGGCTTTCCCATATTAATCCAACCTTACTTTACCCAATTTGGCTCGAACCCTTTAGCCAATTGATCTCTGGAGGAGGAAAATCTTTTCCTCAGTTCATCTATGTCCTTCTAGGTTCTGGCCCTGTCTTTTGTCTCTCCCAGTCAGCAGATATGCTCCATGCCCTGCCCCTAGGTATATTGGGTGGTGGGCTCTTTAAGCCTTCTCTTTAATCCTGGATCTTAGGCCTTTGAAAAAATTGTACCTTCAGCTCTTCTACTCTTGATCAGCTCATCCTATATTCATTTTCTTTCTCTCTCTGTCTCTCTTTCTCTCTGTGTGTGCATGTGTGCTTCTCTCTCTGTCTCTCTCTGTCTCTGTCTCTCTCCTCTCTGTCTCTCTGTCTCTGTGTCTGTCTCTCTCTCTGTCTCTCTTCTCTGTGTGTGTGACTCTCTTCTCTCTCTCTCTCTCTCTCTCTCTCTCTCTCTCTCTCTCTCTCTCTCTCTCCCTCTCTATCTCTGTCTCTCTGTCTCTCTCTCTGTCTCTCTCCTCTCTGTCTCTCTGTCTCTGTGCCTGTCTCTGTCTGTCTATCTGTGTGTGTCTCTCTCTCTGTCCTTTTTTTCTGTCTGAAGCAGTTTTCTGTAAAGCTCTTTATAACTCCATCCCACAGCATCATCAAGCCACCTGTTTCCCCCAACCCTTCCTCCTCCCCCTCCCCCACCCACCATGCAGTATGAATCTGCATTCCTTTTCAGAGATTCAAAATATAGATTTGCATGTCAAAAGACAACCATCTTTTCCTGAGAAGTCTCCATTATCTTTTATTAAAGCATTCAAAATGCTTAAATCTTCCCCATTATATTTTTAACATATAAATCTGTGCCCCTGTACTGAGGATTGCCCCTTGATCCCCAATCACATTTTGAGGAGGAAGGCAGTATTTTGTTACAGACTTATTTTGTGTATATTCCTCAAGCTAATGACAAATACTGCTGTTTTAAGTCACAATAAGACCAGAGAAGTGACTATAATGGCACAGGGGGACAAACATAATGAGACACTAGATAAAAATGGTGCCGAAATTTAACCTTGAAGTAGATAGGTAACAACTTTGCTGCTTATTATCTCTGTGACCTAAAGCAAATCTCACACCTCTTTGGGTTCAGTTTCCTTATCTATAGAGTGAGAGAATTCACCTTCTCTCTCCGAATCTCAGACCCTAAGACCTCTTCCCATGACCTCTGTGAGATTCGAGCCACAAGGTCATATTGTGGTTTTGACCACCAAGACCACAGGTCCCAACACTGAATAGGTGGGAGTTTGGGAGAGGAGAGACACTTAGCAAGGACTGGCAATCTTCCCATACTTTATTCCACTGTGCTTTTTTCATGTGATCCTAAAATATAACCCACCCAGAACGGATGTTGAGGTTGTGATGAAACGCAACCAGACAGAAGTCTGCCTACTAACCCATTGTTGGCTTGGGTAACTCACCACGGCAAAATGGAAACAGTCCATGTACTGAAAGAGCTTAATTCTACTGGGGGAATAGTATAGATGCAGATAAGTAAATACAAAGTATTTGGCAGAGGAGACTCACTGGGGGTGGGGGGAATTAAGGATGTCCTGGTGTAGGAGGTGGCACTTGAATTGAGCCTTAGAAGCATCTAGAGATTTCAAAAAACAAACATGCGGAGTTACAGCATTCTAGGCATGGGGATGGGATATCAAGGTAATATAGTGGAAATAAGGTACTGGTCTTGGAATCAGGGAGACCTGAGTTCAAATCCTGCCTCAGATCTTCAGTAGCTGTGTGACCCTGGGTAAGTCATTTTACCCTCTCTGGGCCTCAGTTTCCTCATCTCTTAAATGAGAGAATTGGAATGGATCACCTCCAGGGTCCCTTTCAGCTCTGAATCTATGATCCTTTGATATAGAACGTCATGTATGCCAGTCTATGGACTCTCAGTCTATTTTGGCTAGAATATAGATTGAATGAGAAGTGATGTGAAATAAGTCTGGAGAGGTAGAGTGAACCCCAATTGGAAAAGACTTTCAGTGCCAGAGGAGCTTATATGTTATCTTAGAAATAAGCCAATGAAACTTCTTGAATAGGGGGATGACCTGTGCTTTAGGAATGTCATTTTGTAGCTATGTGGAAGACAGATTAAAGCAGGGAGAAACTGGGGGCAGGCAACCCAATTAGGAAGCCATTGCAATATTCCAGTCCTCTAAGCAGGATGGTGGCCCTGTGATTAAGGAATGCCTTTTATGCAAGGAATGTTGTGGAGAAGGAATTAAAGAGACTGGCAACTGATTGGCTATGAAGGATGAAGAAGATGGGGGAAGGAAAGATAGATGACCTTGAGATTGTGAACTAAGGTTATTGGTGGTAAGAGGGTGTCTTCAACAGAAAAAGAGAAGTTAGGGAAAAGGGTGGGTTTGAAGTAGGGGGGGAAATTACTTTTTTAAAGAATTCAATTATTGGTACACATAGTACAAATAGTGCATAATTGAATAGAGGAGTTGACAAAATCAGGTGAGGTCACTAGCAAAAGGCTTCCTGAGGGAAATGGTAGAAAGAAGAGGGAAGGACATGCCAAGCAGAAACAGTGAGCCCCAAAATGAGTTTCAAGCAAAAATTTTATTTTTGACTCTGGACCTGTGATTTTATTGGTATGTGGTCCTGGGGGTGAAGGGAGGGTACCTGAGAGGCAGGAGAACTCCAAGTGAGGAAACTCCCTCCACCACAGTCTTAGAAAGTTGCCTGGGACACTGAGACACAATAACTCTCCCAGAGTCAAGCAGGACCTGAACACGGGTCTTTCTGACGCTAAACTTGGCCATCTACCTACAACACCACACTACGCAAAATCTGTACTACTTCCCATAAGATGATACTTTCTCTGTTCTACTCCCTCTCACCCAACTTCACCTTAGCTGGGCGCCATTTAATAAAACATTGCTTACATTGGGAGAGACATATGCATAAAAGATAAAATGATAGGTAAAATGTAACGCTATATATTCTGCGTGTGTGTGTGTGTGAAGGAAGAATAAGAAGGGAAAGGAGCAGCTAGGTGGCACAATGGTTAGAACACCAGCCCTGGAGTCAGGAAGACCTGAATTCATATCTGAATGCAGACACTAGCTGTGTGATCCTGGGCAAGTAACTTAACCCTGATTACCTCCAAAAAAAAAAAAAGGAAAGGAAAGCAAAGGCTTTTAGACTACAGAATCCTCACTCCCATATACCACAAACATTTTTTTCAATAAGAGAGTTGAGAAATGGAATACTGTGAATGAGGAGCAGTGAAAAGGATAGTTTGGCTGGATTGCAGAATGCAGGAGGGGAGGTAATGTCTAGCAAGGCAGGAAAGATCAGCTGGGGCCAGATTGTCTAGAGCTTTAAAAGCTAAACAGAGGAGTTTATGTTTTGTCTCAGAGGCAATAGGAAGCCACTGAAGGGGAGTCAGATGGTCAAATCGATGCTTAAGGAAAATTACTCTGGCAGCGGTGACTAGGATGGATTGGAGTGGGCAGAGACTCAGAGGCAGGGAGACCAAGGCCTGAACTAAGGTGGAAGCCGTATGAGTGGAGAGAAGAGGTCATCAGCACGAGATGTGATGAAGATAGAAACAGTGAGATTTAGCAACTGATCAGATAAGTGGGTTGAGGGAGACAATGCTGAGATTATGACCCCAAGACAATGGAAGGATAATGATGCCTCAACAAAAATAGAGGAGTTTGAAAGAGGGGAGGATTAGAGGGAAAGATAATCAGTTCACTTTTTGACATATTGAATGTATTAAAAAAAAAAGCCAGACATGAACAAAGACAATTAACATTTCCCAAGTAAGACGAACAGATCTAAATCAATCATCACAGCAAGGATATTAAAGAGCCTCTAAACCACCTTAGTCAGCAAACACTTAATCTCCCTGCCAAATGGAGAGGTATGACAACCAAGGACAGTGATTTAAAATATAAACTCGCTTGAAAAATCTTATATAGAGAGCACTATTTCATACTTTATATAGAAATTAAATTAAATTAAATTAAAATCAATTATTCAAGGGACATTTAAAGATGAAACTGGAGGACAATGAATAGAAAAAAATGGGAAAAATAAGTAATTATTTCTTTAACAAAGTCTCTTCTCCATCAATAACAATAGAGCCCTGTCACATGTGGATTCATGATTTGTTTCATGAGGAAATAGAAATGGCCTTTGGAAAAAAAAATATGTGGGAAGAACAGCTGGATTAGACTAAATATGGACCTAGAAGATCTGTGCTAATGGCGACACAATTTTAAGGACATTAAAAAATTTATTCTCATTATAACTGAAAGAGGTAAGAATGCCAAAGACTTGGGGAAAAAATCCACACACCTTATTGCTAGCAAAAAAAAAGGCAAAAAACATAAATAACTACCAACCCCATATGCTTTCTCATCTCTACAAAATCTTTAAAGGATCATTTACACATGCATCGAGGGCATCCTTGATAAAGGTACAAAAAAGGGAACAGGCAGGCCTCTGCAGATATTCTACAGCAGATAACATATTTAGGCATACAATCAGCTGAGATGTGCAGAAAATATAGAATCCCACCGTACTTATTGTTTCTTGGCTCTGAAAATGTATTGGATTCAGCAGAGCAAAACAACACCTTAAAGGCAGCTGGGTTTCTTCTATGCATAATCAGAAGAATGCAGCATTTCTTGAAACGTGCAATAACACAGATAGTTTTGTTTATCTACCCTCTGGTTATTAATATGCATTAAAGGCATAAAACAGGGATATATATGCAAACCAAAGTTGCTCCTGTTGTGAAGGATTCCAACCCATAGTCCTGTTTGTAGATGACATTGCATTAATTACATCAAGACTTGAAACACTAAAGAGCTTCTTAAAAGGGAGCTTAAAAGACTTCAGCTTAACTATCCACAGAAGACAAATCAAGTGAATATAGAGTATTTGATGTCCAGATTCTGACACCCAGAGAGCTGATCTTTCAGTTGATATATTGTGGACGGACACTGATGGACAATGAACTGGGTCCAGGAGGAGGATGGTAAACTTGACTGTCTTTGGGAAATGGCAAAGTTTTTTTAGAGACCTCAAACTTCTCCCTGAAACAAGAGAGAAAGGAGGACATGCATTTATGAAGTACCTACTATGTGCTGGGCAGTCTGCTAAGCACTTTACAAATATTATCTCATTTGATTCTCACAACAACCCTAGAAGATTGATGCTATTTCCATATTTTACAGATAAGGAAACTGAGGCAGACAGCAGTTAAGTGATTTACCCAGAGTTACCCAGCAAGTAGGTATCTATGTTGAATTTTATCCCAGATCTTCCTGACTTTAGGACCAGCACCCTATCCACTGGGCAACCTAACATTCTTCAGGTGATACATATGATTGCAAAGCATGGACTATCACAGTCTTCAAAGAATTAAGGTTTCAAGTCCCCAGAATGATGGAAAGGGCACATGTGGGCATGAGCAGTTTACAACATGTTGCCAGTGAAGAATTTTACAGAAGTGATATAAAAGATATCATTAAAAAGGATGCATGACCAGAAAAGGAGGTGGGGTGAGCGTGCATGTAACCGTAGCGTAGGATACTGATGGACAACTACCTTATAGTATCAAGAAACCTAGAAGAAAGGGTGTTTGATAGACCCCTGGTGGAAAATTTATGAGATGACATGTACAGGAGTTGCACAGGATAAGATGATGTTAGGAATTGCAATCTGCACCATTGGAGGGAGTAGCCAGATTGTTGAGGTTTTTGTCATTCATTTGTTTCAGTCATGTCTGACTCTTTTGTGACCCCATTTGGGGTTTTCTCTGCAAAGATACTGGAGTGGTTTGACATTTCCTTCTCCAGCTCATTTTACAGATGAGGAAACTGAGGCAAACAGGGTTAAGTGACCAGACTGGGGTCACACAGCTAGTAAGGATCTGAGGCCAGATTTGAAGTCAGGTCTTCCTGACTCCAGGCCTGGCACTCTATCCACTGCTCCACCTTAGCGACACATTTGCTAAGATTGCAGGTTCATTGAAGTATTGATGTAGCATAGCAGATATTCAAGCTGGAATCCAGAAAACCAATAACTCTATGTTGCTGAAGCCCTCCTCAATGTGGTGTCTCAATTCCTCCAGGTTCATCTGGTCAGACTCACAGCTCTGAGTTCCCATCATTGTATTTCTATATGCCAAACCAAGCTGGATGATCCATGAATTCTAAGGTATGTAACCAGGAATGTCCTTCCTATCCTACCTGCCCCTGCCTCTCAAACACTTATAAACAAAAGAGTTGGGGAATAAGCATTTTTTCCTGACAATTCCCAGTCCTAGGGTGATGTCTTCACAACTGCCCATGAAGCTGCTACTTCCCCATTCTGGTGCAGCTGCTGTCTCTTGCTAGATCACTTCTTCACTGTGCTGCTGACATCTTCTGCGGGGTTCTTCCCTGCATGGAGTATTTATCTAATCCCATGCTTACAGATGTACCAAGGCCCACAGCCTCACCTAGCCAGTGCAAAAGAGAGTCCCTTGAATCAAAATCTTTTTCACAGCCTCACTCTTCATTGATGGGAGCTTCCCTGGGACTGTTCAAGAGTTAGGTTGGGGTGATTAGATTCTTTTCATTTTCCAGCTTAACCTTGGTAGCTAATGCCAGGACCATGCAAATGACCTAAACAGGATATTTGTGCCCATTTTACAGGACTTTTATAAGAGAGGCAATATGGCATGATGATTAGAGATATAGATAGATAAATAAGCAGATGATAAATAGATAAGTAGAGCATTTATTAAGCCCTTACTGTTTTCCAGGCATGGGGGATACATATGAAAGCAAACAAGATAGTTCCTGCCCTCGTGAAGCTTATGTTATAATCGGGGTGTATGACAGAAAAGGAGCTGGAAATGGAGGAGATATAATGGCTGGGGATGCACAGAAAGTGAGGAAGAAGCCTGGAACCAAGTAAGATAAGACTGGCCTATCAAAGCTCATGGTGGCTCCAGAGTCTGAATCCCATTCTCAGATGGGAAGGGAAGATCAAAGATTGCCCCGGTGGAGTACATTGAACTGGAAGTAAGGGTTGTGGTTCTGGCTTTAGTCCTTGGTTCTAGTTCTGGCTTGGCCACTGTCTATGTGAACTTCAGCAGGTCACAACTTCTATGGACTTTATTTCCCTCATCTGTATAGAAAGGTAGTTGAACTCCACACTCTCTAAGGATCCAAAAATCTGTGAGTTTGTGACAATTTGTCGATGTGATTCTTGCTGAGTGAGAAGAGAGGAGAAAGAAGCAGATGGGAAGAGAAGGAAGTAAAAAAGGCTTTGAAAGCCCAGTGGAGGACAAAATTGTCAATGCAGGACAGTGTAAGAAGGAATAGAACTGCCTTGCTCTCTGGTCGCTCAAGAGGAAAAAGGATGAAAGAGGGATTTCTAAGCCATGTACTTGAAGGAAGAAAAACTTTTTTCAAAAAAAAAAGTGTGTACAAGTTAATCCAGGAGGACCTAAATTTGAACCCTGTGGGTCTCTTCACCAGAGGGCTTCAGGGCCAAAAGAAGGGGCTGGGAACAGTGATCCAATTCAACAGATACTTTATTCAGCACTTAACTGTGTGCAAAGCATGGCAAGTAGAGAGCACTCTGGGTAAGGGAGAAGAGACTCCACAGACTGTCTGGATGGGTAGCTTTTTTCATTCTCTGACTGTCTGTAGAGGCCCCTCCAGAGTACAGTTAGAGAAGCATTAAGAGCTGGGGAGTATAGCCCAGACCAGTGATTCCTAACCTGCGGTTGGAAGTGTATAGTTATTACAAGATATCTATCTCATTAAGTGCCTCAATGTAATAAGTCTTGCATACACATGCATGTGTTGCAATTTTTCAGATGTATGTAGACACTATTGTGTTTCCTATTTTGACATTAATTGTATTTTTAATACAAGTTAATTTAAAAGCATTACTGAATTCATAACAGCAAGAAGCAATGCAGCCCAGGAGAAGGGAATCTGGCTGACATGAAGGGACATAGCTTCTCATCTTTTGTTTACTCAATCAATGCATTCGAATAGCATATACTTTCATGTGGGAGTCCAAGAATTTTTTTGATGTTAAGAAGCAAACCTTATATTGGAAAGGGTTGGGAACCTCTGGCTTGGAGGGCTGAGTGTAGAGATGGCTAACAGAAGGTTCCTGCTTTCTATTTCCCCTCTCAGCTTTCAGCTAACTGAGGCCCAAGCTGATAGCCCCATAGATCATATTTCCTCTCCACCAAGTAAGACACCACAGCAAGCTGTCATTCGAGCAGAAATGAGAAGCCAAGATTCCCTAGTCTCTGTCTACATTTCTTGCTATAAAGCAACCTGGGTCTTCCCCTTCCCCACTGTGATCCCATCCCCTTATAAAAGATCTCAGAACGCCAGCCCCACCCAGGGTGTCATGAACCCCTTTGGCAGTCTGGTGAAGCCCATGGACCCCTTCTCAGAATAATATATATAAATGAATAAAACACCCAGGATTACAAAAGGAATCAATTATATGGAATTGCAATTATCGAAATATTTTAAAAGAAATAAAGAAGAAAAGAGAAAGAAAGAAAAAGACAGAAGGAAGGAAAGAAAAAGAAAAAAGAAAGAAGGAAGAAGAGAAAGAAAAAAGGAAAGAAATATATAAAGAACTAAAAAAGGAAGGAGAGAAAGAAATAGAGAGAGGGGAGACAGACAGACAGACAGACAGAGACAGAGACAGAGAGACAGAGAGAGAAACATGCAGACTCCAGTAAAGAGCTTCTGCTTTGTATTGAATTGGGAAATATAGAACTCAATGTCAATGAATTTATACTTAATTTCATCATCTCCCACCTTCCTGCTACAAATACTCTGAGATCAGTGTGTTTTTTGGAACTACCATCAAGCCAGGAACTGCCTTTCACCGTTTTAAAGTGAGGCTGTGGGGCTCCCATACTGACCTTGATGGCAGAAAAGATAGAGCTGGGTGGACAGATGCTGCCCTCTAGTGCCTTTATCAAGAACACCCAGCTCTTGCTTACCCTTACATGGTACTTCAAAGTACAGAATGTTATTTATATATGATTTTCTTAAATTTTTGTGTCATAGGCCCCTTTAGCAGTCTGGTGAATAATATGGACCCCGCCTCAGAATAATGCTTTTAAAGGGGGAAATGCTAAATTACAGTTAGAGGTTAGTGAAAATAAAGCTATAAATTTTTCCCCATCCAAGTTTACGGATCCCCTGAAATTGATCCACAGACCCCCTTAAGGATTAAGAATCCCTGCTTTAGATCCATAGTATAGATAATAACCAACTATGTTCAAAAGTGGTTCTACTGGATAAGAATTTTGACACTCCATTACTACACCTGGCCTGTAATCTCATCTCACCTGCAGCAATTTAAAAAAAAAAAAATTAGGTGTGTCAGCCCCTAACTCTAGCATTTAAAGAAACAGATTTGCTTTTGCAGACAGGCAATGGACTGCTGTGGTTAGAAAGCTGGATTTAGACTCAAGGAAGAGATGTGTTCAAATCCTGCTTCCAACACTTTCTAGCTTTGTGACCATCAGTGGGTTACTTAATCTTTCTGAGTCTTACCCAACTCTCTCAAACTTTAAGTGATAGATGGGTGGTTGATGGAGGTAGTTCCCACACCTGTGAAATCATAGGCCTCTGACATGTTGATAGAACTTGTTTATGTGTCTGAAAGAGGCCTTATGTAAGATGCAGGTCCCAATGTCCTCTGCCCAAGCACCAGTCAATCAAATATTTGTCACATGCCCACCATGTATGAGGTGTTGGTCTAAGTACTATCTTTGACTTAACACTTCATTCTGAGACAGAAACAGATCCCATCCTTCACTGTATAAGAATGACAACATTCTTGTACAGTAAAACTGTTTTAGAACGCAGCTCATTATTATGCAGATGCTAGAGAAATTGTAGAAGCTCTTGCAAAGAGCTTTGAAGGAGCCTTGAGTAAAGTAAGAAGAAATAGATGTATATCTATTAGTACAGTATAATGTCATGGGGGCAAAAACTATCCAGGTTTAGGGTGAGAGGCTGACAAAACTTGTTGATGCTTGCCAGTGATGCTAGGGGACAAGCTCGTGGTTGACTTTGGCCTATTTGAGTCTTGGAAGGGGAATTAAGAGATAAGGCACTGGCAGGTAAGTAAAACCAACATGGTGGGGGTGGGGAGGGAAGGGGAATAGAGGTTTTAGAAAGTAGAGACCAGTTCTTTCCCTTCTCTCAAGATGGCAGACAAAAAGTCCCCAAAGGAACCAAAGGAAAAGAAGGTCCAAAGGGAAAAAAAGAGAACAAAAAGGAAGATGTGACTGAAAAGGTGATGAAAAAACCTCAAAAGCATTGCCATTGGAACCCAGTCCTGGCCCAAGGGATTGGTAGATACTCCAGGTCTGCAATGTATTCCTGGAGAGCCATGTTCAAGCGGAAATATGCTGCACCAAAAACCCGGATTGAAAGGAAAAAGAAAGAGAAGGTGCCTGCTACTATCTCAAAGCCAGTTGGTGGTGATAAGAATGGAGGAACCCGTGTGATAAAGAATTGCAAAATGCCTCAGTATTACCCTACTGAGGATGTGCCTAGAAAGCTGTTAAGTCATGGCAAAAAGCCCTTCAGCCAGCATGTGAGGAGACTTCGAGCTAGCATCAAACCAGGCACCGTTCTGATCATGCTGACTGGCCGCCACAGGGGCAAGCGAGTGGTTTTCCTGAAGCAGCTAGCTAGTGGCTTGCTACTGGTGACTGAACCTCTGACCATCAACCGTGTTCCTCTGAGAAGGACCCATCAGAAATTTGTCATTGCCACCTCTACCAGGGTTAACCTTTCAGGTGTAAAAATTCCAAATCATCTTACTGATGCTTACTTCAAGAAGAAGAGGCTCCGTAAACCTAGACACCAAGAAGGAGAGATTTTTGACACAGAAAAAGAGAAATACGAGATTACAAAGCAGCGCAAGGCTGATCAGAAAACAGTGGATTCTCAGATCCTGCCCCAAATCAAGAAAATTCCTCAGCTCCGTGGCTACCTGCGTTCTGTATTCTCTCTCTCCAATGGAGTTTATCCACACAAACTGGTGTTTTAAATGCCTTCCAGAGAACTCTTATTAAAATATTTGGAATAGCCAAAAAAAAGAAAAAGTGGGGACCAGGTAAATTGGTAGGAAATATGGACCAGAAGTAGGAAATGGAACTCTTTGGTCTCTCTTGATCCATCTCAAAGAGCTAATTAAATCAGGGTTTTTTTGTTTATTTGGTTTTTTTGTTTTGTTTTGTTTTGCTAGCATGGAATTCTACTTCTTTATATCAGCGGTCATTATAGAAAGAGTGCTCATTCTTTGTAGCATGGAATTACAGGCATGGAAAAGACTCTGAGAGATCACCCATCCCAATCTCTGTCTTCAGGCAAGATTCCTAGATGGTCTCTGACACATCAAAATCTAGCCTGTTTTTAAAGACACCCAGAGGAGATTTCAATATGTATTAATAATCTATTTCAGTATCTAAAAATACTAGCAAGAACACTTTTACTTATAGCTGTACCAAATCCCTCATGCTGAAGTTTTAACCCCTTCTGTTCTTGTTCTGGTTTTAGTGAAGAATAGTTTGTCTCCAGGACCCTTCTTAACCTCTAAGGTCTATAATGAGAGTAAGTGGAGGTGGGAGATGGAGAACTCATTGTCATGGGCCACCCTTTACCTCAGACTTGGGGTTAATCTAATTGAACCCATCGTAGGAAGCAGGGGAAGAAGGCTTTGTCAAATGTTAGCTTGATCTTAAAGTTAGAGAGCTTGTCATTTCACCTGTGGTAGCTTCATCATATCATCTCCTTTGCTACCCAACCCTGATTCCTAAAAGTTAGGTTGTTACTAACTGCAATAGACCTTTTTATCTTCTCTCATCCATTCTGCACCCCTACTCCACTAACTCTAGCATCTAGCACAGGACTAGGACTTCATCCAGCCGCTCATGGGGTGGGATGCTTATGCTTGGGTTTGGTGATTCTCTCTTCTTTTTCCCTGACTCCCTTTACTTAGCATTTCTGACACCTTGGCATCCTGACTACCACCCAACTAGCTAGCAGATCAGTGATGGTCATTACTTTAATCAGGGAAGGAAGGTCTAGACTTTGGTGTTCCCAACCAGTTGGTTATATCCTGGTTGAAGAAGAACAAGGAAGGATGGAATCTAGAGATGGGAAAAGAGAATATGCCTGCTGAATTTGTGGGGATGGTAGAGAAGGTCAAGGCTAGGGAGTGAAGAGGAGGAATAGAAGCATAAATATAAATTCATCTAAAAAGGGCATGATCACAAGAAGACTGATCAGTCTCGCAAGGTTAAAGGGTGAGGCCTTTATTCTGGCCATGAATTCACACCCCTATACAAGGTGCCAAAGAGCTTTTATTGAATGCCGACCACGAGCAGTATACCATGTGAAATGTTGTAGAGTTTATAAAGAGGCATGGAACACACAGTCCGTGCCTTCAGGAAGCTTAAAATTAGTTGAGGAAATAAAACACAAGCAAATAATGAGTTGCAATGCAAAAGAAATAAGATAATAATACAAGAGATGTCAGAATGGCCAAACAAGTTGTGGTATGTGATTGTGATGGAATGCTATTGTGCTATAAGAAATGATGAGGGGGATGGGTTAAGAAAAACCCAGGAAGATTTACATGAATTGATGCAGAGTGAAGTGAACAGAATCAGGGTACACCATAACAGCAATATTGTAATGATGACCAACTGTGAAAGACTTAACTACTTTGCTCGACTCAAGACAATTCCAAAGGACTCATGATGAAAAATGCTATCCACCACCAGAGAGAGAACTGATGGACTCTCAATGAAGACTGAAACCTGTTTTTTTTTTTTTACTTTTTCTTCCTTTTTTCTGCAACATGACTAATATGGAAATATATCAGATTGCTTACCTTCTCAATGGGTGGGGTAGGGGCTGGAGGGAGAGAGAGAATTTAGAACTCAAAATTTTAAAAATGAATGTTGAAAAGGAAAGAAACAAAGAGATGGTACAAGGCAATGGAATCAATTTTACACTTAAAAGGAATTAGTGGTAAATGTCATAAATCTAAAAGATGTTGGGATTACTGTGGATTAGATTGGTATGAGAAGGAGGAAGTGGGACTTGTACTGGACCTAGAAGGATGTGTAGGATTTAAATCCAGAGAGGAAGGATGATGACATCGCAGTCAGGATGAATGGTCTGAGCAAAGCACAGGTGAGACAGAGCACAAAATCTGTCATGGGTTAGTGAGTATGTCAGTTTGTCTTAGGTGGGGCATTATTCAAATAAGGAAGTAGTGAAAGATGTGGCTGATGTGGTGGATTAGAGTCAGGTTTTAGAATTTACTTTGAGGAATGTGACCTTGATCTGTAGGTGATGTAGAGCCATTGAAGGCTTCATTTATTTGTGAAGAGGTTTACGGATACACAAGTCTGAGTGTGTGTTTATATAATGTACAAAGGTGTACTTTTGTAAAGTTTTTGTATACGAATGTATGAGTATGTAAATGTTTTAGCTCTTTCATGTTTGAGTATACGTGTGAGAGAGAATGAACCTTTGTAAGTGTAAGCACTCAGAGGGCAATGTAAATAAAGGACAAGGACATTGCTAACAAACTCAAGTCAACAGAGTCCTATCTGACACTTTGGGGGTTCAAAGAGAGCCAGGCTGGAACGCCATTAAGGCTACAGCTATGACTCCAGGAGAGGGGTGTGGGTAGGTATTTCTTTTTTTAAGTATTTTATTTTTTCCCAATTACATGAAAAAATTTTTTAACATTTGTCGTTAAGTTTTGAGTTCCAAATTCCGTCCCTCCTCCCTGAGATGGTAAGAAATTTGATATGTTATACATGTATAATAATGTAAAACATTTCCATATTAGTCATTCTGTAGAAAAAACCTCAAAGAATGAAAGGAAAGAAGGAAGAAAGAAAGAAAGAAAGAAAGAAAGAAAGAAAGAAAGAAAGAAAGAAAGGGAGGGAGGGAGGAAGAAAGGAATAAAGAAAGAAAGGAAGAAAGAAAGAAGGAAGGAAGGGAAGGAGGGAGGAAGAAAGGAAAAGAGGGTGGGAGGGAGGAAAGAAGGAAGGAAGCAAGCAAGGAAGGAAGGAAGAAAAAAGGAAGAAATGAAGGAAGGAAGGAAGGAAGGAAGGAAGGAAGGAAGGAAGGAAGGAAAAAAGGAAGAAAGTAAGAAAGAAAGAAAGAAAGAAAGAAAGAAAGAAAGAAAGAAAGAAAGAAAGAAAAAGAAAGAAAAAGTATGCTTTGGTCTGTATTTAGATAACATCAGTTCTTTCTCTGGAGGCAGATAGCATTTTTCATCATGAGTCCTTCGGGATGATCTTGGATCATTGTACTGCTGAGCGTAGCTAGGTCATTCACAGTTCTTCGATGTACTATTGCTGTTACTGTGTATGATGTTCTTCAGGTTCTGCTCCTTTCACTATGTATCAGTTCATGTAAGTTTTCCCAGGTTTTTCTAAAATCATCCTGCTCATCATTTCTTATGGCACAATAATATTTCATTACAATCATATACCAAAACTTGTTTAGCCATTTACCAATTGATGGACATCCCTTCAATTTCAAATTCTTAGCCACTACAAAAAGAGCTGCTATAAAATTTTTTGTACAAATAGGTTCTTTCCCCTTTTAAAAAAAAATCTCTTTGGGATACAGGCCTAGGAGTGGTATTGCTGGATCAAAGGGTATATAAACACAGTTCGATAGCCCTTTAGCAATAGTTCCAAATTGGTCTCAAAAATGGTTGGATCCGTTTACAAGTCTACCAACAGTGCATTATTGGTCTGGTTTTCCCACACACACACCGCCCCCAACATTCATCATTTTCCTTTTCTGTCATATTGACCAATCTGATAGGTGTGAGGTTGTACCTCAGAGTTGTTTTAATTTGCATTTCTCTAATCAATAGTGATTTGCAGCATTTTTTCATATGACTGTAGATAGCTTTGATTTTTTATGGGTAGGCATTTGTTGAGAATAAGGAAGAGGGAGAAAAAAAAACTAACGTTATCACTAATGATTCCGTGATCCTTTCCTTTTCCCATTCTAATTTCTTTTTCCTTCCTTGTCCTTTCTTCCTTCTTTTTTTTTTCTCCCTTACTCCTTGCCTTCTTCTTGTTCCCACTTCTCTTTACTTTTCCAGATGGAACTGTTAGGTCAGGGAGGTAGCAAGATACAGACAGGACACTAATTTATATTAAGAGAATTGACAATAACAATTAATTTGTCCCTAGTTGTGGACTGCCCTGGCATCTTTACTCTGCCCACTTATTATTGATATGATGTTAAGAGGGAGAGAGTAAAGATAGAGCATTTATGAAGTATTTACTATGTGCCAGGTATTGTACTAAGTGCTGGGTCTACAAATACAAGAAAATTATACAATCCCTACCCTCAAGGAGAGCTTGTAGTCAAACAGGAGAAGACAACACATAAAGGAATGTTAGAAATTGGGAGAGGGAGAAGAGTGTACCTGGGAGGGGGCGAAGCAGCTGAGGAGGTGGAGCATGCTGAAGAGTGAATGAGCTGGGCATGAAATGAACATGGGAGAGCAGGGAGAAGATGATAGCTATCATTAAGTATTTGAAGGAATTAGTCTTGTTCCGCTTGGCCTCAGAGAACAAAACTAGGAACAATAAACAAGGAGAAGCCATAAAGAGGCAGATTCAGACTGGAAGCAAGGAAAAACTTCCTGACAAGTTGAGACATCTAAAAGTTAAATATGATACCTTTGAAAGCAGTAGGATTACCCTCACTAAGAAATGGATGGATGACCACTTATGGGATATATTGTAGAGAAAACTCTTGTTCAGCTACAGATTGAACTGTACGGAAGGCATGTTTATGGATTCCATTTCCCACAATACTTGAATCTCACTCACTGGTGGTGATTTTCTAGGCCACATTTTCCAGATGGTTGTGCATGAGCCTGCAATGTAGGAATACCATCCAGTATAAATTCTGATTGGGTAAGAAATGCCTGCAGCAGAAGAGGTTTAAAATGTGCTAAGAGTTTCATATGGGAATCTGGCATGAGCAGCAAGAGACCTGAGTGGGAGAGACACAGATGGCAATGGAGATGGGAATAAGTAGCATACACCTACCCATTTGGTCTTGATCTCTGGTATTTCAACTGGACCAAGTCTCTAGCCCACTGACCTGAGATTGAAGGGAAAGCTGACTATGTAGAGGGGGTTGGGACTCTGTGCTTTAACCCCAGTATAGGGAGTTTTCTACGACTGTGCTCCTCTCCTGCAATGTTGAGAATTCAGAGGAATTAAATGGGAAAAGTTGGCCAGAACTGGCAAGGTATAAAAAGATGGAAGCCATTGGTGTACACATACAAAGAATATTCAATACCTAATTTAATTCCTTGTGATTTACCTTTATTCTGCTTTAACTAAATGTCTTTTGCTTTTGCTTTATGTATTGTTTGGTATGGTGTAGCAAAGAGATATATTGGTGGGGGCTTAAGCTGAATGTTTGAAGAGACAACAAATCAAACAATACTTTGAACCCAGACCTAAAGTAAGAAGTATGCTGCAACTAAATGACCTCTGAGCTCCCTCCCCACTCTGAGATGCTGTGATTCCCTTAGCTACTGGCTTTCATATGTCTCTGCCTACTCCAGGAGATAGTTATAATTAAGACATAGGCTTCTATTAGAAGCAGCCAAATTTCACCCCTCATCAGCATCCTTTTCTTCTATTCTTTGCTCACCTTCCAAATGTCTGCTCCTCTCAGACACCAGAAGGCATAAACTGTTAACAAGGCAGGAAAAGAAAATTAGACCACATATCCCCACATCACCTCTTTCTCGAGCATCAATTCAGTGTTAACCTCCTACCAATCAGGAAGTATTTTTCCCCTTTTTCTCTTTTTGGAAAGACTTATTTGAATATTTCTCCTTCTATAGGCTTTCTCCTACATAGAGTCTGTTTAATTGTACTCTGTGTATAATGACATGTTAACTTCTTTGCTGGTTTCCCTTAGCAACAGACTTCAGTGCTACATTATATCAGCCACAGAGATTTCTTAAGGTTGCAAAAGCGCTTGAACTGGCAGATTGAATAGCAAATTAAACAGAAAATAAACTGACTTCACACAGTAAAAACACATTCAACTTAGATGTATCTAAGCAGTATCTAAAAGGCTTTGAGGTCCAGGTGTAGGCTTATTCCACAAGAGATGTTTACTGTGTTCTCAGAGGTACCCAGAAAACATTCATTTATGGACAAATCTCCAGGTCACTTAAACCTTCTAAACTTAATAAAACTATTTCCTGACTAGAAATCGGCTTCTACAACAACTTTGAGTAGAAGAAGATTTAGGGGATTTTGTCATTTTGAATGTATCCAGGTGAAGCTTTGGCTGTGTGCTAACTTCACTGGTGCAATTATCTGAACAAACACACCGACTTCTATCTCTCACTGCCATATGCTCATTTCCTTATTAAGGATCTCTCTCTCTCAGAGATCACTAAAATTGAAGAAAGTCTCCAATTGGTTCACCTTAAGTTGAGTTAAGGAAAATCTCTTCACCCATTCCAGTTGGCTACTCCTTTCCCAGTCTTAATCTATGTACTTATTGGTTTGGACGAAAATAATTATAAATGGCTATATTCTTTAATAGTGCGTCAAAATAACAAAGAAACACAAATAAGCACGTAAAGGAACATGGTAGGCTGTGATGGCTACATCTGGGGCTTGGAGGGTGTGTTAAAATCTCTGCTCTCCCCCGCCTCTCCTCCTACTCATCAGAAGGGAAACAGTAAATGAAGCAGGTACATGGATGAAGAAGAGCTGGGATTTTCCTTAGACAGCTCTTCAGGGGATGTAGACTAGATTCTGGGCATCTCACCACCAACCACAACTGCTGCTTCCTGGTCAATCCTCTAGTCCACTCTCACTGACCCATCTGATCAGGTCTCTCTCCACTTTAATGAAGAGTTGTATCAACAGCAGGACTAGCAGCTGCTGTGGGGGTGTAAAACCAACAGCACCAGCACACAGGAGGACTGCTAGCACAGGTTCTTTGATCTGCTCTTCTAAGGAAAGTAACTTTGGGGGGTTAACAATCTTACTTTAATTAAACATACATATGTCATTCACTTAGTTCAGGTGAAAAAGCACTCTGAACTTTCAGAGAAAATACAAACAGAAATTACAAACAGGAATTACAAGCAGAGAGAATAACAGAAACCAACAGACAGGCTTCTATCTGACTGACCAAATCACAATACATAGTTACAAGAGAAAGAAGCACCAACATCTGGGTTTTCAAAAGTGGTGGGGTGGCTCTTAACAGCTACCCAGTGTCTTGGCTGGCCAATGAGTGAAACCCCCAAAACAAAACTCGAGCTTCAGAGCATATATACACTTCCCATGACCCTGGGGCTTAGCACCTACATAGCAAAAGCGTGTGGGGCATGGGGCCTGGTGCTTTCTTGTTTCTTAAGCAGGTCATCAAAGATTCTTGATTGAAACAAAGATTCTTGATTAAAACAAAGGATTTATCAAAGGCACTTGATTGCCTTAGTGCTGAGAAGCACTCTTAAAGAAAAAACGAAGGCAAAAAGCCTCACCCTGCTTGTCATCACGACAATCCACCCTGTCACTGGATCTCAGTTCCACTTATTTTCCCAACTTTCTGTTGCAATGATTTTGCCTAGGGGGGCCACCACAATCTTCCTTCACTTTTCTCTCAACATTGTGGTTCTCTTTATCTCAGTCACATGACATCTGTCTTGGAAGAAAGTTCCCCCAAGGCCAAAAGCCCCCAGCGACTTGGGGACTCTGGATAAAATGTATGCAAACCTGTATACAGACTTTTCACCACCCCAATCTGGTCTCATTATGGCAACATCTCTAGGGAAGGAGTTACAGGAAAACCAGCTATTGTAGTTGGGGAGGGGAAATTTAGGAAGACTGGAGGAGAAAAACAACTCAAGCTGAAGGATGAAGAGAAGGACTCAGGAGAAAAAGAAAAAGAAGGAAAGAGAGAAAAGAGTTGGTAAGACAAGTAAAGGGAAGTGTAGAAGGTGAGGAGAGGAAAGCTCTCCAGGAAAATTACCAGATAGGAACTACTAGCAAGAATGGTTAAAAAAAAATCCAAAAACCTATGATTGCAGAAAGTATGGACAGGGGGAGGAGTTTGCATTGATCAAAATAGAGTGCAAAATATTTCTCTTTCCGCCACGGCCAAATAATTATAATCTATACTTAAAAAGAAGGTCCTATAAGAGAATTTAAATGAGGTTGAAGAATATCTCTCCACTCTCCAGGTCATCAGGGAAAATAAAGTGTGATTCTTTAAAAAAAAAAATGGAAAAGGATTTTCATGTGAAGACAAAGTAGAAAAAATACTTGAAGAAGCATAGCAAAATCTGTGTCATGAAGTTGGTAGGTTGGAAGAATGTGGCACACAAAGGAAGTTGAAGGAACTGAGTGTTGTAAACTAAAAATAAAAAAATTAATTAAAATAAATAAATAAATCACAGGTCCCAGTTTTTTTAAAAAACACAGTCAGAGTCCTGCTTGTGTTGCCAGAGCATGTGTCCCAGACATCACAGAGAATCTCCCAAGGCTTATCAAATCTAATCAATTAATCAATTGACAAGCACTTATTAATCACCCACTACATTTTAGGCACTATACAAATTGCTAGGGATACAGAGACGAAAAGAAACAGTCCCTGACCTCGAGAAATTGTGAATATACATACACACATAAATATTACATATATATACACACATATATATACATGCACACATATGTATAAAACAATTATGTGTATATGTATATGCGCAATACATGTATATGTATCTATATACCTGTGTATATGTACATACACACATATAAAGTAAATGGAAAGCACTTTTGTGGGTGCCACTAGCATCTGGGGGAATCAGGAAAGGCCGTATACAGAATTGAACTTTGAAAAAAGTTCTAAGTGTTCTAAGTTCTCATATTCTAAGAGGTAGAGATGAGGGTTGAGTATGAGGAACAAGAAGGATATGGCTAGACAAGAGGGTGAATGAAGCTTGAACTTGTAGAAGGTAGAACCCCTTGAACAGACTCTGAGGACTGGAACCCCATTGACAAGACCCCACCCCCAGTATATATGTGATAAGCCTAGAAATGTTTCCGTTTTTGCATTGGAAATTGAGATGGCATCTAAATGTGGTTTCATTTTCATCATTGATAACAATAGATCATTGTAAAAATGCTAGTAAGTCTGTTCCATTCTGCATTTATTTTTTGTTTTTCCATTTTCATCTTGGGACAACTGTATCAGGAGGGCAGAGTTTATAATCTCAAAGAGGATCATAAACATGTCTGAAAGGTTCGGAACCGCCGGATATAAGAAACTCTCAAAGTAGAAGGCAGAAGAATCAAAACATTTATTTAGGCTCCACAGTAACCAACCCATGAACCAGAAGCCCCATTTTGATATGTTGATCAAAATCTTCCAGGCCCAATAAGTACGCCTTGCAAGAGTAACCAGGAGGCTACAGAGAAGCATGATTGCGTAAAGCAAAATCATGCTTCCCCCTCGATGGTAATAAGATTACCCACTGGCCTGAAGTCTTTGTTCAGCTTCCTCCCGTAGGTCAGCTCTGCTACTGGCAGCTCCTGCCTCAGCTGTGTCTGTGTCTGTAACTGTAACTGACGTAACTGTCGTAACTGCCTCTGTAACTGCCTCTGGCTCCAACTGTCGCTGTAACTGTCGCTGCAATGGCCTGAAGTCTTTGTTCAGCTTTCTCCCGTAGGTTAGCTCTGCTACTGGCAGCTCCTGCTTCAGCTGTGGCTGTAACTGACGTAACTGTCGTAACTGCCTCTGTAACTGTCGTTGTAACTGTCTCTGGCTCCAACCGGAAAAGGAAAAGAGAGATCTTCCAGCTGTCCTCTCCCCTCTTATAGAGTTTTTGACATCATCAAGCACCTCCTGAACGACCAGGGCCGATTGGTTCTTGACTTGGCCCCTCCCCCTAGGGTAGAGGTTAACACCTCCCCTCAGCCAGCCCCATGACTCATCACACAGGAAGTTGTCTGCTTCCCGGCATGCTCCCCGGGCCTCCTGCCCCGGAAGAGCAAGCCACAGTGTCCAGAGGCTCAATGAGGTAAGCTGAGTCATTCAAAGAAAACAAAGGCCATTCTGGTTACAACAACCAAGCTTAATTGGGTCTGATGCTAAGCTTTCTATAGGTTCATTTCCCCCTCCACTGCTTTGTACTTTTTTGTGAACTAATACTATTCATAGTCTCTGCGTTCTTCATTTGCAATTGTAACAACATAGAACCCACTGCTGAACCTAGTAGAACTGAGGTGTTCTGGGTTTACACACAACAAACCAGGTTCAGTCCTGGGTGAACTTGGCATTTAAAGCCCCTTTGTTCCTTTGATTTCTAGCTCTTTATGAACTATCTCAGAACTCAGGGAAAATCACCTAGAACCTAAATGTACAAAAATATTTATAGCAGTTCTTTTTATGGTGGCAAATAATTGGAAATTAAGAAAATGCCTATCAGTTAGGGAATGACTAAACAAGTTGTGGTATATGATAGTTACGGAATATCACTGTGTTATAAGAAATGACAAGCAGGATGATTTCAGAAAAACCTGGAAAGATTTAAATGAATTGATGTAAAGTGAAGGGAGCAGAACCAGGTGACCATTGTACACTCTAACAGCAATATTGTATAATGATCAGCTGTGAATGACTTAGCTCTCCTTAGCAATACAATAATCCAAGACAATCTCAAAGAACTCATAATGAAAAATGCTATCCACATGCAGAGAAAGAACTGATGGAGTCTGAAGGAAGATTGAAGGCTACTATTTTTCACTTTATTATTTTCACATTTTTTTTCCTTTTGGTCTGTTTCTTCTTTCACAATATGACTAATATGGAAATATGCTTTACTTGATTGCGCATATATAACCTATATCAAATTGCTTACTGTCTTAGGGAGGGGGGGAAAGAGGGAAGAAGAGAGTGGAAAAATTGGAAACTCAAAATTTTGAAAAATCGAATATTAAAAATTGTCTTTACATGTAATCGGGGGAAAATTAAATATTATTTTTAAAAGAAAGAAAATCACTTAGCGCTTAGGTTTGGTTCATGTCTTGTGTCTCCTCAAAAGAGAAGTAGACAGGTATTCAATGTACAATGTAAATCAGGTAGGGGACAGCTATTTATTTCCTCCACATTAAAAAAAATGAGAAAATACATACACAGAATAAGAAGCAAGCATTAACTAAAAATTTAAACATGAAGCAGTAACTTCTAACTACTATTGTACTCTTCTAGGACATTGATACTTAAAACATCACATTTTGCAGGACTGCTGAGCAGATATTTCATATTCAGTTCTACAGAGTCTTCCTCAAGGTCCACATCTTCTGAAATGCCAATCCAAGGATTGGCTCATCCTCCTGGTAGTGGTCATCTTTTTTTCCCAAAAAGTGTTGTAGTAGATGTGGGTGGTATCTGCTACAATACAGCCAGTACCAACTGAGGAACCCAAGAGCCCCCAACCTCTAAAACTCACACAATTACATTCAAAGCTGAAAATGTCCATCTCAAAATTGTTGTTCAGTCACCTATGCTCAGGAAAAGAAATGCAAAGCAGAAAAGGTAGCCAAGATCCCAATTCACATTTGCCTACATGCACCTGTCTGTTATGTTTGAGCAGTCCACTATTTTTGCCATCACAAGGGAAGGTCCACCTTTCCCCTGCCTTTCGCAGGAAATCTCAGAAAGAAGAAGGGAGAGATCCAGAGGGTAGAGTCACTTCATTTAAAATCTACTGAATGATCTGCTCTTCCTGGTTTAGTGGCCAGTTCTTTCTGACACAGCTTCCCTTCTCTCCTCCCCCTCACAGCTATGATAAACAAGGAGTAAGAGGAAAGGGAGTAAGCATTAATATAACACCTACTAAGTGCATTTACAAACATTATCTCATTTGATAGAAAGATTAGGAAGGGGAAGGATGAAGATACCACCCACTGTTTGCTATAGCATCCTGAAGTGCTAAGCCCTTCCTGTCGAACCACATTAGTCCCAGAAGTTGTTGGGGGAGCTCAGCACATGTTCCATGAAGTATACTCCAAAACCACAACATAAGGTTTTGTAAATGAGGTTATACTTTAATTCCACATTTTACTTTGCTTCTATATTACTTTATTTGGCAAGGTAATCAAATAGTTGCTGGCTGAGGTGATTTCTGTCAGCTAGTCAGTCAATAAACATTTATTAATCACCTAAATATGCCAGGAATTGTGCTAAGTTCTGGGGATACAAATATAAAAAAGAAAGACAGTCCTTGCCCTCACGGAGCTTACAATCTAATGAGAGAAGACCACATGCAAAAACAAACTGAAAATTGGGTGGGGTAGGGAATAGTGGTGGTACTTGGCTGGGGGCAAAGTGGAAGAGTCTGAAATTTGAAGCAAGAAAAATAATCAAAAGCATGGGGGAAAAAAACTCAGACCTTATTAATACTGAAAACAAAAAACATGACAGAGAACAACTGCTGACTCATATGTTTACTTTTTTATGTATATAAAATATGAAACTCATTTAAGCACAAATCAATGATAACCTCTATGAGGCCATTATTAGGGAGCAGACAGACTTTCACAAGGGATATTCTATAGTGGAACATATTGTCACCATTTTGCATTTGACTGAAAAAGTAAAGGATAAAAGATCTTACTATGCTTGTTTGTTAACTTTAAAAACCATTTGATTTGATAAAGCCAAAAATTCTCAAAAACTCTCTTCCAACAAGGTGTCTCTAGAACATACTAGATTTACATCTATAAGGAACCTCAGAGGTCATTTAGTCCAAATCCTTCATTCTACAGAAGCCCAGAGAAGGTGGGGGATTTGCACAAGATCGCATAGTAAGTGGCAAAGCTGAGATTCAAAAAGTTCCTCTGATGCTAAATCCAGTGTTCTTTCCAATGTTCCACCCTACCTCTCCCAGAAAAAAAATCCTTCAAGATTTCTCGAAAGTTATAACAACAGAAATAACCCTGTTCAAGGACCCTCTGATCATAAACATCAAGAGAGGCATAAAATAAGGGAAGTATATTCACCAAAGGTGTGCATTGCTATGAGACCAGTGAAGTATTCAAGTTGAGGAGGAATTTCCTGGGGCTGGTGAAGCCCTCAAGAAGCTACTAGTGTGTGTGTGTGTGTGTGTGTGTGTGTTGTATCAAGTCCCAGAACATCACAGAGCATCCTGGAAGACATCCAAATTCACTCAAAAGAATGTGACATGACCAACTACACAAGAAAAACCAAGTGGATGAAGAAGGTTTATTGCCCAGATGGCAGCACACATCTGAATGGACAATCTATAGTTGTCAATCAGTATGTAGACCTGGAACAAACAATACAAATGGACAGTGAGCTGGGCCCAGAACTAACAGGGAGAGTATAGTTAGCTAGATTGCCTTCAGGAAATTGCAAAATTCTTTTAATGATCCCAAGTCTCTCTTAGAAGAAAGACTCCAAATTTCAATTCCAATATTCTACCAGTAGTTTTGCATGGCTACAAAGCATGGAATACCACAATCTCTGAAGAATTTAAAATTTATACTACATTATGAAAAGACATCTCCTTCTAATCCTTTGAAGAATCATTGGGGAAGGAGGGGTTTTGCAGAGGTGGAACATTGCAAATATTGTCACTATTTTAACATACAATCATTTTTCCTCTTCTTCCTCATTTCCTATTTTAAATTCTTTGTTATAATAACAATAATAATACCTAATCCATCCCCAGAGAAAGAACTAATGGTGTCTGAATACAGATTGAAGCATACTTTTTTTTACTTTATTTTCTTGAGTTTTTGTCCATGTTTTCTTTCACAAATGACTACTATGGAAGTGTTTTGCATGACTACACATGCATAACCTATATCAAACTGCTTGCCTTCTCAGTGAGGGAGTGGGGAGGGGAGGAAGGAAGGGAGATAATTTGGAATTCAAAGTTTTGAAAACGAATGTTAAAAATGATTTTTACTGTAACTGGGGAAAAATAAAATACTAGAAAAATAACCAAAAATAATGCTTAAAGCTAGCATTTATACAGTACTTTAAGGTTTGCGAAGCACTTTGTTAATATTATCTCATGTGAGCCTCACAATAACCCTGAGAAAAGGTGGCTCTCTGAGAGAGAAGAAGAGGAGGGTTACATAGAAAAATTTAGACAAAGCAAAAGCAAAATATATCACTAAAGATCTATTTTTAAAAAGAAATTGAATATCACAGAAGGGGAAATGAAAAGTACATGGTGGTTGTGAGCACACTGCAACATATAACCAATGAAGAACTCAAAAGATGAACAAGAATAAAAGATGTCATCAGGGTGAGTGATCGCAGGTGGAAAACCCAAGTGATCTGCTAGTACCCTTGTGATTTCAGAAGAAAATGAGGCAGGCCTCTAGCCCATTGGGTGAACTTTCGAAGGGTCCCGGAAAAGAGTTGCACAGGAGAAGAGGGCATGGATGCATTTTGATCTGTTATCATTGGAGGAAAGATTCAAATCGGGGAGATCACAAATCTGTTTGAGCATCACTAAGGTCATGGCATGCATTTGTGAGACATTTGCCGGAGGAAAAGATGCAATCTGTGGCCTAGAACAGAACTGTTAGCTGACCCACATAAAGGCAGGTGCCATGATCCTGTCCTCAATGGCATCGCATCATCTGACCGAGCTCACCAGAAATTCATGGCCACAATCTTTTTTTTAAAGAGTCATCAAATCCAATCCTTTTGATGAGGAAACTGAAATATAGTAAATTTTTCAAGATCACACAAGTGCCGGTGATAGAATTTAAACTGACGTTTTTGAATGTCAAATCCAGAATTATTTTTTTAATAAGTTTATTTATTTTTTAGTTTTCAACATTCACTTCCATAAGTTTTAAATTTCCTCCCTCTCTCTCCCCTTCACCTCCCCAATATAGGCTCTACATATACATTCCTATTAAACATTTTCACATTAGTCATGTTGTATAGAAGAATTAGAACGAATGGGAGTAACCACGAGAGAAAAAACCCTGAAACAAAACAAAACAAAATGAAAAAAGAAAACAGTCTGTTGCGATCTGCATCCAGACTCCATATTTCTTTTTCTGGATGTGGGTGGCATTTTCCATCATGAGTCTTTTGGAATTGTTTTAGGTCCTTGCACTGTCACAACCATAATCTTAAGCATTGCTTCAACTTCCCTACAGGGACAGACCCTACTAGCAACTCTCTCTTGCCTCATAATTAGGACCTCTTTGTGATGTACCAAGTAATGGTGGTTCTATATCCCCCGTGATGTGGGAATGATGAATTCTGGAATTCTGGAGGCATAAAGCATCCAGGACTCTGAGCTTCAGGGACAAGGATGGCTAGTCTCTTTGCCTTACTGGGATTTGAATCATGCTGAGATATATTTTTGCTCTTTGGAATAGTGACTACTCTTATTACACCTTTGGGTCCTTGGTCCTTATCATAATCGCCCGGCAGTTCTGTAATGGGTTTAGGAAAATGGCTAATGAGAGCTGCTGCAGGGTAGGTAAACACCTAAGTTCCTTTCTCCTCATTCCCTAGGCCCACAAAAGGGTATGAGAAGCCTGCTTGGGCTTTAGACTGAGCTAATCCTCTTCCTCATCTTTTCTCCCGCCTTCTTTACTTCTTTTCCAATCTTTTTTTTCCTTCTCCAACCAAGGGTCAGATTGAGCCATCAGAGAGGAACAAGCCTTTCCTTAGGTAGCCCTCTCTGTAGGATATCCTCTTTACAAAGCCAGGAAGGGGAGAGGGTGGAGTGGAGTGTTAAGGATTGGTAAGACAATATACAAGGTTGAATGACTAGAGAGAGAACTGGGGAACTTGGGTGAGCTTCGTCTCCTTTAAGGTGTAAAAAAAAAAGAATAAACTTCTCCATTCTCCCATTTATCCTCTGTCTTTCAGCGCCAAAGAAAAGTCAAGAGGAGTTTCACAGAACAAAGAGGTGAGATCTTAAATTAAGCCTTTAGCCCTGTCTAACCTATCCCAGGAACAAACTTACCTTCTCCTTACAATTTCCTTGGGGTCCCACCCAAAGCCCAGGACATTTCCTAAACTCTTTGCTCTGTCCCTGTTATAGGATTGAAAGAATGAGGGACAGGGCAGTGGCCCACCCTAACCCAAAGTGATCTTGTAGAACTCCTGAGGCAGTCAGACAAGCCTGCCCCTCCCAGTCCACTGCCCAGACTCACCTGCTCAATATGTTCCACCTTTCCTCGACCTCTCATCCCGCTCTTCATCCTCACCATGACCTCCAGGCTCTCTATCCCTCAGTTCTTTCCAAAGCCATGACCCCTGCACCAGCTACACTTTTCTCCCTTCCCTATCTCGATGCCTTAGTGAAGCAGCCCAAATCTACACTATCCTCCATGTTTGAATCCCTTGTTCCTTGTCCTATCACTGATCATGCCTTGCCCCAGCATTGGACAACTTCCAACAACCTTTGCTGCTATTCACATGGTCCTGAACAGAGCTGGAGAAAGTCATGAAACTGGGTTAACTAGGTCCATTACAAATTTATATTGCATAATCTTAACTGGGCCCTGCCTACAGAAAGACTATTCTTTTATACCTCCCTAATACATTCACTCTCTCTTCAGAATGGATATTCCAAACCTCAATCATCCTCACATCTCCCACAGCACTCCTGGCCCCTACATTCTCAGTTGAGGGCGTCACCTCATACTTTGCTGAAAAAATTGAGACCATTAGATAAGAACTCCCTCATCTCCCCTCCTCCTCCTCTCATCACTTAGACATCTTCCTCCACTACCTTCTTCACCCCTTTCTTTTAGGGAGAGGTGGCTGCTTCTCTTTGCTAAAGCAAACCCCTTTACATGCATCTTTTTTAAAACAATCAAATTGAATTGTATGTCCAGATCCACATTCTTTCCTTCCCACTTCCGCCCTCTCCGTCATCCCCAACCCCACATTGAGAAAGCAAGAAAAACAGAACCTCTGCTACAAACGCATAGAGTCAGGGAAAACAGGTTCCTACGTGAGCCATGTCCAAAAAACATATGTGTCTCAATCTGTACTCTGAGGCCATCACCTCTCTATCAGAAGATGGGCAGCATGTTTCATCCTGAGTCCCCTGAGAACTATGATTGGTCATTGTTTTACATGTAGCCTTGATTCTGTCCCTTCCATTTTCTCTAGTAAGCTTCCCCGTCTATCAGTCCCTCTCTTTAATCTTCAGTCTCTCCCTATCCACTGGCTCATTCCCTATTACTCACAAACATACCCGTGGTTCACCATCCTTTAAAAAAAAAACAACCTCTCTTGAACTTACCATCCTTGCTAATTATGGTCCTATATATCTCCTTCTTTTTATGGCTAAACTCATTAAGAAAGTCATTTACAACTGATACCTCTATTACTTCTCATCTCATCATCCAACTGAAACTGGTCTTTCCAAAGTCACCAATGATCTCTTTTTAAAAAAAATAATATTTCATCAATGTTTTCTGTTTCTTATATCATCAGAGCATTGCATGTATCCCTTCTCCTCCCTCTCCCCAAGAGCCATCCCATGTGACAAACTGTGCATGGGGGGGGGGGAGGTTGGGAGAGAAAAAAAATCAAGAAAACTGATTGATGCATCACTAATGATCTCTTAATTGTCAGATCTGATGGTTTTTTCTCAATCCTGATCCTTCTCGACCTCTCTGTAGCCTTTGGCATTGATCATCTTCTGCATACTCTCTCCTCTCTAGGGTTTTTGTAGCACTGTCCTCTTCTGGTTCTCCTCCTACCTATGTGACCACTCCTCAATCTCCTTTGCTGATTCATTATCCAGGTCATACCCACTAATGGGGTGTAATCCCCAAGATTTTGCCCTGGGTCGTTTTCTTCCTCCTGTATGCTATCTCTATTGGCGACCTTATCAGCTCCCAGGGTTCAATTAAGTTATCTCTCTGCAGATGATTGTCAGGCTATATATACTGCCCTAAGCAATCTACATCTTGGATATTTCGTACATCACAAACTCAACAAGAGCAAAATCTTCCCCTCTGCCCTATCTCCCTTTTACTGTCAAAGGCAGCACAACTCTCCTGGTCACCTGGGCTCACAACCGCAATGTCATCCTTGATTTCTCCCTCCATACATCCAATCTATTGCCAAGTCTAGTCATCTCCCCCTTCCCATCTCTCACATATGTCTCCTTCCCTCTACTCACACAGCTACCACCCCGGTGCTGGCTCTTATCACCTCACTGTAATAGCCTTCCAGTTGGTCTGCCTGCCCCTAGTATCTCCCCATTCCAGTCCATCATCCCCTCAGTAGCCAAAGTGATCTTAAATTGATATCACTCCCCTACTCAATAAACTTACTTCCAGGATCAAATATAAAGCCTTCTGTTTGGTTTTTAAAGACCTTTGCAAACTGGCCCCTTCCTACATTTCTAGTCTTTTTACATTTCACCTCTCTCCCTACATATTCCACAATCCTGCAACACTAATAATCTTGCTGTTCCTTGCATGTGACAATCCCACTGACTCCCCTTTATGCCTGGAATAATGTTCTTCTTTACCTTTGCCTCTTGGCTTCCTTCAGCACTCAGCTCAAATCCCACTTTCTGAAAGAGGTCTTTCCTATTCTCCCACCTCCACCCCAGCGCTAATGCCTTCCCTCTGGGATGACACATCCTGTATTTACAGTTACTTGCATGCTGTCTGCCCTGTTAGGATGTGAGTCCTTTGAAGGCAGGACCTGTTTTTGTCTTTCTTTGTATCCCCAGCACTTGTTACTAGCACAGTGCTGGGCACATATCAAGTGCTAAATAAATTCTTGTTGGTTGATTGATTGATTCTGCTGGCTTCCTAGTTTGGAGATCTTCCCGGGAAGAACCCAAGACCCCCATGGAACTGTTTTCCAGCCTAAAAAGGTGATCTACCCTCCCCCTTCCCATCTCCCCATTCCCAGCATCATCTGAACTAATCCCAGATTCCCAATCTAGCATGTGGGGAGGAGGAGTAAGGGACCTGAACAAAAGAACTCGTAATGATCATGTTGGGTGGGGGCCCATCGCTGTGACAGTGCTCAACCAAAAAAAATTGTTGAATTTTTCATAGGGCTTCCTTTATGGTAAGAGAAAGATGCCCGTAAATAAAAAATGGGAAGGGGGTATGAGACACCTATTCAGAACTCTGTCCTAATACCTCCAGGGATATTGTTCCTGGGATTCAGAAGTTGGTTATTGAGTGATCTCAATTTAAAAAGGCTACATAAGACAGAACAGAACAACCCAGATTTTGGAGTTGTCCAACTAGAAAAATGGCTTCTCCATAATTGAAACGTCCTCACAGCAATTCTTTTTCCAACCGTTATACTATGAACACGTAGAGTCATAACCATAGAACCTATGTTCTTAACTCTTTTGGACTGTCCAGGCCTCCCAGAGGCCATGTTCTCTGCCACTGTCTTCAGGCTCCACAGTTCCTAAAGTGGGATCTGTAGACTCACAGCTCACAATTCAGTCTACACCAGGGGTTCTTCATCTTTTTTTTTCCGTGTGTCACAGACTCCTCTGGCAGACTGGTGAAATCTACGGACCACTTTGCAGAATCATGTTTTTAAATGCATTAAATAAAATACAGAGGATTACAAAGGAAACCCATTATATACAGTTGCCAAAATATTTTTTTAAGTTCATGGACCCCAAGCTAAGAACCCTGGGTCAATGTGCTTCTTAAAGATCCCCCTAGAATAAGTCACAGAACATGCACACATGTCAGAACTGCCAGAAGACCTAGCCCCCTTGAGGAGTTACAAAAGGAGGCTTAGCTTCTAGGCCTCGCCTGGTTTTAGTGCAGCTTTCACTTGATGAGTCTTTTCTGCTCATTAGGTTAATCTACCAACCACCTGGCTCCTCTCTTCCCCTCTCTGAGTGTCTTAGAAAGGTGAACCAGAGTTTCCTAGAGCTAAACACAGCTCCTAGGCTTCTGTGAAGGCCTGAGTGACTCTCTGAGCCACATCCTCCAAGCCTCAGGCACTCTGCCATTGCTGGGGGAATTAAAGGGATTCTTAAATAAATTTCATGAGCCTCCTGAAGCCTATCCATATATACTCCTTTTGGGGGGGGGGAACAGAGGGGAGGGTGATGTCCATGAACCCCAGGTTAAGAACTTCTACTTTAGAGGGAGAAAAAGAGTAGAAAGCAGCTTCTATGGGAAAAAAAGAGTTTCTCTAGAAGTAACTAGTGTCCTGCTTTTCCCCAATAGGCAAACCTGGGTTCCCAAAGAAGGCAATATTCGGAAGCTGCTGTGTGAGGACCCTGCCTGCTCCATCTGTAATTCTGTGGCCTTGGAAGCAAAGTTACTGCTCTCTGGTGAGAAAGACTTTCACTCCCCTCCACTGCTAAACACATCACCAGGGTCTTCTTGCTTAGAGTCTATGAGCCTGTCTACTTTTTCTCTTGACCAAAGTTTGGACCGAAGCTCTTCTGTGGAATCCCTGTTGTCCCCACTCCTGATCCAAACTCCTTTAACTCAGAGAGGCTCCCTGTCTCCCCCCGGGGTCCCAGACTACTGTACTGAAAAGCTACAGAAGAAGTGCTATGTAACCAATATGTCGAGAACTCCTTCAGAGGCCTCTTTGTCCAGTCCAGAGAAACCCAAGAACCCTGCAACAAAGCAAGATGCCAGCAACAACAGGGACCAGTCTGTCACGTGGAGTAACAAGAGTGAGGCTTTTAAATCAAAACACATCTTGCTAAATACTGAGTTCCTTCAGTTGACCAGACACCCTTCAACCATACAACGCCCCACAGTTGTGCCTAACAGCCTTTCTTTCCTTAGCCCTGAAGTTCGGAAGCTTCTAGAGACGCACATTAAAAAGAGAGTGCATTTCCAGAGATGGGGTCTCCCCAAAAGAGTAGAAGAGTCACTCAAACAACTCAAGCCAGACATCCGTCGACATTACTACCCTGGGAATCGAACAGTCCCTTTCATCCCAGAGGAGGTTTCTGAGGTATCTGCAGCAAAGATGAAGACTGAAGCCACTCATCCCTTGGCACCACGGGGGGCAGATCAGCCTGGTCAGCCCTTCTTGGGCTCTGAGACGATCCCTCCTGATTTAGGAAAAGCACAGCTGAAGAGAACTTTTAAAGAGTCCCCAAACCCCATTAGCAGGGAGCTGCCTTCTCCTTCCATCCCAGTCCTAAGCAACTCCTGTCCCCTGAATGGGGGGACTACTGAAGCCAAGAAGAGCTGCCTGCAACAGAAATATAACCAGCTCTTCTGGGGTCTCCCCTCTCTCCACAGTGAATCCCTGGTAGCCACATTTCTTAGGCACAACTCCCTCTCCCCATCGAGGAGCATCTCCCCTTATGATAGTACTTTCCTCTTCAATGAACTGTCCCTCCTTCCCTTGCTGCCAACTTCTTCCTCTCCTTCTCCACCTGCTCTGATTGGAAACAGTATCCAAGACCCTGAAAAGGCCCGAATCGATGTCCCATTTCTCACTGTAGCTGAGTGTGAAACCTTGGAGTGGCATCTAATACAGAGACAGCTCCAGATGCTGTGGGGTCTGTCCCCCCTAATCCAGATGGATCAGCAGTCCCAGAGCCCGCTGGATCATGAACTCTGTGAGGCAGATGAGGTCCTTGTACCCCCTTGGCCCAAAATGAATGTCTCTGTCCTCACAAGGGAGCTTTTGTTCTTCCCGGACCATGCCAAGAGGCTCCTTGAACTCCATTTTCAGAGGCGGCTCCTTCAACACCCGCTGAACCCTCCTCAGTCAATCCAGGAGTCTGTGCCCCTGCTTCTGTCTCCAACTAACCAGCTACAAGTCCCTGAGAACACATCAACTGAAGTGCACATGAGACTTCACTCAACTGAAAATCCCCAACTGAGGATGGCCCAAGCACCTACTCTCATCATGACCCCTGCCCGTTTCATTGAGCCTGAAACCTATGCCAAAACCAGGGCAATCGTGCAAATGAACATAGAGAAAAAATGTCTACAGATTGAACAAGGGATCTTTCCAGATATCATATGTGGGTCATGGGACATCGGGAACCAATTGTCAGCAGGAGATTCTCCTACCCAGAGAACTTTGGAAGCTGCCCACTCCAATATGGAGTCAGAAGGCCTCGCTTTCCAAGATCCAAATGCAACAGCATGGATGGAGCTGAGCGTGGACCAACAGACACTAACACCACTGGATAAAACCATTAGGCAGCCAGACCAGGCTGTGACCCTCCCACAGAGCATGATTGAGAAACTGGAAATGATTTTGAGACACAAATACTTGGCTTTCTTATCGGGATTACCAGCTCTTTATTACGTAGCTCTGTATAGGGCAATATCCCCTTTAGCTATTTCCCAAACTGATATACCTGGTGTGGTGGGGCAAGGGATCGTAAAGGAACAAGTTGATGCCATGAGCTACAGGATTTGGGCTGAAGAACAATCCCTTCTCTCCAAAGCAGAGGTTAATGATTCCACCATGAATTCCAGGGACACTGAAAATGAATTATGGGTTCCACAACAGATAAAAGTCTCAGAGGCATTACCAGAAAGAGGAGATAATCAGAAGAGTCCAGAGGGAATAGATGAGCAAAAAGGGTTTGGCTACCCACAGTGTCCCTATTCCCCAAGCAAGTCTGTCATCTTGAACAAGATGGATTCCCACCTAAGGAAGAAGGTGTTAGAAGTAAATATGGGGATTCCCCAGAAAGCTATACATTCTAGGGAACTCTCTGAAGCTCTGGAATCTCCTTTACCTGAGCCTGCCTTAGGACATGTTCCCATAGTCAGGACTCCCACAGTGAGTCCAGAAAGTCCCAAAGAATTACAAAGAACTCTCAGCAGCCCAGGGAGCCCGGAGTTCCCAGAAATGTGCTCATCACCAGCAACTCTAAATGTTGAGGTTCCAAGCTGGACATATTTTAAGGAGCAGCTCTCCAATAAGCTCAGTTTGATGAGGCTATCAGAGAACCAAATTCAAAGCTGCCCCACAGCCATTCCCCTGACATCTCCCCAGATCCTGGGCCTCCCAGCTTCCAAGGTTACCCAGCCATGCTCCCAGAGAAAGCCCAGTGGGGACATGGCTGATGCTCAAGTGCTCTGTGCACACATGGAAACAGAACAGAACAGCCCAGGACAAAGAGAGTACTGGAACATAGAGCCACAGGGTCCCTGGGATGGCCAGGCCAAGGCCATCAGCTCAACCCCAAGCAAGATAGAAGGCTCCAAAGGAGATCAGGGTGGGGGGGATGCAGGGTGGGGGACCTCTTCTCTCAAAAGAAAGAGTCATGCCCTCAAGGCCAGAAAGCCAACAAAGTCTTCTATGAGCAGGACCCAGAGATCCCCACATCCAGGGGACAGAGACCCTTATCGGACCACCCCCCTCCAGAAGCTTCCCCAGTCTTTTTCCAAAGCTGAGGATTCAGAGGCACTTTTTGGAGTGCCAGGGAGGAAAGAGGCTGAGAGGGATTACTATAAAGTCAGCCAAAGGAAATTGAAGGACTCATCTCCTTCATCAAGGGACCCTGAGCACTTCCATCCCAGTGGCCCTAAAAATCCCATCAAAGTGGCCCATAGAGCAAAAGGTATGCAAGTCCCAGAGGGGACAGTTTATACTCCCCAGCGTCAAACCCCTTCAGAAAAGAGCTTTATGGAAAAGATTAAACACTTCCTTCACTGGCTCAGCCTCAGGAAAAAACTTGAGAGTCAGAACTCATCCCACACCTTCCCCTGGGCTGAGGTGGCACCATCCAAGAAGGGAATTACTAAGCAGGTCCCAATCTCAGCCAAAGGCTCTGCAAGTAAGGAGCAGAAAGCCAAGAAGAACGTGGAATTCAAGGCACACTCCCACCCATGCACAAGTAAGAACCTTCTGACCAGCACTGAGGCCCCCCCAACAAGTCAGGTCCACCATCCCGATTGCCACGAGGGCCATCCACACTTCTGGAACCCAGAACTGTGCCGGCGCATCAGTGGCTGTTCAGATATATCCATTCAGCAGGAAAATGACCTTTCTTCATGCCTGGCTTCCAAGGAAAACTTTTGCTCCCTCAGAAAAAAAGCCCAGACCCAACAGAGAGAATGAGTTCATTCTCATGAATGCATACCCTCTGATGAGGACAATATTCTTTTCCATTAATGAGGGGCCACTGTCCTTCCCAAATACATTGTATTCCTCTAATAGGAGAGCAGAGTCTTCTGTCCCTTCATCCACCCACCTACCCCCTTAGTCTGTTGTTTGGGGCTTAGAGCAGAAGGAGAACCGCCTAGCATTCTAATGTGCCCCAAGATCTTTCTCATTAGGATTTTCCATAATCTCAGACAGGCATTCCAGAGAGGGGTGATGCTGGTCTACCATAGCTATGGGTGGAGAAATTAAGGTACAAAGAAAGGAAGGATTGACAATTGAACCAGCTTTCCTTAATAATACCTGAGCAAATGGGGAATAAAGAAATGAGGGTTAGATGTGAGTACATTTTGGTGGATTCACAGCTGGCTAACCCTCCTCTCCCCCATGAAGAGTGTTTAGTAGCTCGTTCTGTCAACATGGTGGGTCTAATGTGGTGTCACAGAGCTTTGGCCCTGGCCAGTTTAAGATCTCTTTCAGTGACCTGAATAAAGGACAAAGAAAATAATGCTTTACATTACTGATGATATAAAGCTAGGAGGAATAACTAATAGAAAGGGCAGAATCAAAATTTTAAGTGATTTCAACAGATCAGAATTCTGGGCTAAAACCTGCAAGACTCAGTTTTAACAGGGATAAATATAAGGGTCGTTCACTCATCTTTGGTCAATTAAACAATAGTAGGATAAGTAAAAGCCTCCTTGGTGGCAAGAATTCCTGTGAAAAAGCAACCTGAAGCTTTAAACAAAAACAGCTAGGTGGTGCCATAGTACATAGAGTGCTGGGCTTGGAGTCAGGAACACCTGAATTCAAATCCAGCCTCGGACACTACCTAGCTGTTTGACCCTGGGCAAGTCCCTCTACCTTTGTTTGCTTCAGTTTTCTCAACTGTAGCATGGAGATAGTACCTATCTCCCAGGGTTGTTGTGAGAATAAAAGGAGATAATATTTGTAAAGTATCCATACATAAGTTCCATGTAAATGCTCACTAACATCATCGTCACCATCATCATCATCTTCTTCTTCATCATCTTCATCATCATCATCATCATCACCATCACCATCATCATCACCATCATCACCATCATCATCACCATCACCATCACCATCTATATCTTTGCTATAGATAAGCTTATAAACTTATTATTGCCAGTTGTGAAGCATTTTCAGATAAATGGTGGTTAATGGCCAGCACATAAATGCCTATTTAACTCATAGCGTACCTGAAATATAGTACTATACAAATAGTAATTCAGAACCTAGTCACCATATGTAACCATGCTTCTATGAGAATGCATTTACAATTCCAACTTGGGACACTAGGATGTCTGACCCCTTCTGTGGGTGCAAATGCTGCCCCTCTCCTCCCCCTCCCCACCTCTCAGGTCCTGCCAAGCAGTGAGAAGCCGTTGGTGATGCCTCCAGCTAGCTAAAGAAAGAATCCCAGCAGAGCAGGAACTGTTTGGGGTGAAAATTCTAGGGATGGGATTCTGGAAAGATGTCTAAGGAGCTGAGTGGTGAAGGAAAACAGAGCTGGGCTCTAGGCAACCAAGGCAAGAAACTTGTAGGGGTGGTTCCTTGCCTCTGTAAACCCCCTTAGGGATATCTCCTAGTCTTGGCCTAGTCTTATGGTTATTTCTTTTATTTTCTTCAGAAGACCCTATGGGTTGGCTTCCTCCCCACTCCTCCCCTTCTCTCCTCTCCTCTCCTCCCCTCTCTCCTCCCTTCTCCTCCCCTCCTCTCCCCTCCCCTCCTCTCCCCTCCCCTTCTCTCCTCTCCTCTCCTCTCTTCCCCTCCCCTCCTCTCCCCTACCTTTCTCTCCTCTCCTGTCCTTTCCTCTCCTCTTCTCTCCTCCCCTTCTTTCTCGTCCCCTCCCCTTCTCTCCTCCCCTATCCTCCCCTCTCCTGTCCAGTCCTCTCCTCTCCCCTCTCCTCCCTTCTTCCCTCCCTTCCCTTCCCCTCCTCTCCCCTCCCCTTCTCTCCTCCCCTACTTTCCCCTCCCCTCCTCTCCCCTCCCCTCCTCTCCTCTCCTTTCCCCTCCCCTCTCCTCTCCTCCTCCCTCCCCTCCTCTCTTGCCCTCTCTTCCCCTCTCCTCTTCTCTCTCCTCCTCTCTCCTCTCCTCCTTTCCATCAATTGCTTCCATCCTTCCCTGTAGCTCTCTAAAGGACAGATCTACCCAGGCTCTCCTCTAGCCTGCTCCAGAGGCAGCAGCAGAGGCCAGCACAGGGCCCTTAGGAGCTTATACTAAGAAGCACACTTTTAGGCTCCGTGGTTCTCCTGTTTCCCAGCATCCTTCCCTTCCACTCTTCTCTTCTTTTCCTTTAGACCCCTTTAGGGAAATTGCTCATAAGTGTAGACATAGGGTTTGGGGGGCACAAAGGACTGAAGAAAGATTTCTATAACATTTCAGAGAAAAAGCATTCTGGGGCCATCTTGGGCCCTTTATCACAGGAGGATAAAGAGTAGAACAGGACAGACCTCTGGGCCAAAAGGAGGTACGGAGAAGGCTCCAGCACCCCAAACAACATGGGCAGTTGGAATAACAGTGATGATGAGATGAGAAAAATGCCAAAATGTCAAACTGCCTACCATTTTCAGAAAAGGGGATGGGAGGGAGGGAGAAAATGTGGAACTCAAAATCTTGTAAAAATGAATGCTAAAAAATTTCTTGACATGTAACTGTGGAAAAAAATAAAATACCATTAAACTTGAGAAAAATGCCAAAACAATTTAGAAGCTTATCTTCCTTCTCTCCTCCTCCCTTGCCGCCATATCCCTGGACTGCTGCACAGAGTTAAGAACCCAAGTCACAAGCAATATGATCACAAATGCTGACAGTGAAGACGGATCTCAGCAACCAACTGGGGCTGCTGTTTCCAAACTGGCTGCTCATGTGTAAAAGATTTTAAGTCAGCTTCTAAGATAAGGGCAGTGGAGCTCCCTTTCCTGGTCACTAGATGCATCCAAATAGAGCCCACGCACTCACCCATCAAGGGTGCTATCGATGGGATTTCTGCCTTGCATGGAAGGTTGGACCAGATTACCTTGAAGTCCCTTCCAGTTCCAGGCAGGAATCCCTCTCTTCAGATAATGCAGCTCCCATGACTTTCCCTGGAGTGTTTAGGACTTCTTATATAGGGTGTGTCGCTTCCTTCTCCTTTCTCTCCCTTCCCCTCCTGCCCCACTTAATGTGTTTTGAGATTTAGAAGTCACAGGTATACTTGAGTGAACAACAGTAGCCTTGGTTGCCTTTCCAGGGGTGGCTTTATTCTTCAGCCTAGCCTTTTCCATAGAGGACACACAATCCCTTCTTTAATTCTAATTTGAGTAAAAGTACAGTTTTTGGTCCTTGACCAGCTGCAGTGATTTGGGGACCAGCAGACGGTAGAGATCAAATATAGAAATCTGCCTTCAAAGGTATTGGGGTTGGCCTAGCGGGATCCTTATTTACTCCCCCTTCATTCTCCATCTCAGGCACATGCACAAAACATTCCTCAACTGTAAAAAAGGGGGTGGGGAATGATAATACTTGCAATAGTTACCTGAGTCTCAAGTGAGATGATATATGAAAACATTGCTTTGTTGGTTTTCATTAGTCCAGAGAACTCTTGGGTGAGTTACATTCTTTTCAACTCACAGCTTTGGAGTGGCCAAGAGCATTGTCTCATTGGCAAGATGTGAGAGAAACAGGACCTGAGCCTGGGTCTTCTGGGCTTTGAAGCCATTTCTTTATCAATTCCACCATGCTATCTCTCTTACACACATTAGTAATATTCATGTTTCTATTTTTCTTTTTGAGGCAATCAACATTAAGTGACTTGCCCAGGGTCACACAGCTACGAAGTGTTGACTCCAGGGCCGGTGCTCTATCCACTACACTACCTAGCTGCCCCCACATTTCTATTTATATATGCATAGCTCTAAGCAGTTCAGCCATTTTATTTCAGTGCCTACCATGTGTTCAGTACCATGAACTTCCAGTGGGGATCATAAGATCACAGAATTGGAATGAACCTTGAGGTCCTAAATCACAGATCTAGAACTGAGGGGTACCCTAGAGGTCAACTAACCCAACCCCTTCATTTTAGAGATGAGCAAACTAAGATCCAGTGAGGTTAGGTGACATGTCCCAGGTCACACAAGTAGTCACAGGGATTCTGTCTAGGTCCTCTGACTCTGAACCCAACATTTTGTCATCTCTAGCAGGAGGGCAGATTGGGTGGAAACCAAGAAGCCTGGAGAAGGATGCTTGGCCATCTCCAACCAGGGAGGTTTGGGGGTTCTTTCATCCTAGAGGCAGCCACTAGGTGACAGCTACAATTACCACCCTCCTCCCCTAATCCTTGATGAATACACAGGCAGAGAAATATTGTGGTGGAGAATAAAGAATATTGGAGTAGAAGCTAGGAAGACTATTCTATTAGCAAATGAGCTCAGTAGCCTAATGTTTGACAAATTAGAAGATCCCACTTATTGGGGCAAGAACTCACTATTTGATAAAAATTGTTGGGAAAACTGGAAAGCAGTCTATTAAAAATAGGTATGCACCAACATCTCACATAATATACCAAGACAATCTCCAAATGGGTACATGATTTAAACATAAAGGGCAAAATCACGATCAAAGTAGAGGAACAGGGAAAAAAATTACTTGTCAGACCTATGGATAGGGGAAGTGTTCATTACCAAATAAGAGATAGAGAGGTTCAAAGGAAATAAAATGGACAATTTTGTTTACATAAAATTATAAAGTTTGGGGCTAAATAAAACCAATGCAACTAAAAGGAGAAGAGAAATGGGAAACTGGGAAAAATCTTTGCAATAAATTTCTCTGATAAGAGTCTCATTGCTAAGATATGTATATATGTATGTATATATGTATATATGCATATATACATATATATATAGGGAACTGACTCAAATTTATAATAAGAGGCATTTCCCGAATGATATGTGGTTAAATGAAATAAATGGGCAGTTGTCAGGGGAAGAAATCCAAGCTATCATTAACCATACGAAAAAATGTTCTCAGTCACTAGTAATTAGAGACATGCAAATTAAAACAACTCTGAGGTACTCATCAAATTGACAAAGTTGAGGAAGAAAAGGAAAATGACAAATGCTGGAGGGGAAAAGTGGGACAGTAATGTACTGTTGGGGAACTTGTGCAGCCGTTCTGGAAAGTGATTCGGAACCATGCTCTAACAGCTAGTTTTGAATACCCTCTGACCTAGCAATACCACTAGTAGTTCTACATACCAAAGAGGTCTGTAAAATAGCAAAAAGGCCTTTATGTACAAAAATAGTTATAGCAGCATTTTTGTGGTGGCAAAGAACTGGAAACTGAGGAGATGCCCATCAATTGAAGAACAGTCAAACAATTTATAGTATATGTATGTGATGGAATGCTACTGGGCTGTAAGAAACGGGGATGGTTTATACGAAGACTTAACTTTGTGTCTCTGTCCTTGGGTTTGGTTCTGCTCCTAGTTTCATTTCTGAGGGTCTGTCAATCTAATCTCTCTTCCAAATGACTTCAAATACTTGAAGATAGTTAACATATCATCTCTGAGTCTTCTCTACACTAAACATTCCCAGAATCGGATCCCTGTATGGTCTCCAGGTTTCTTACCATCCCGATCACCCTAATCTGGATGCACTTAAGACTGTCTAAATCCTTCCTGAAGAATAACGTCCAGTATTGAACATAATGCTTCAGTTGCGGTGTATGCAGGCCAGACTCCCTTGGGACAATCACCTTCCACAATCTGAGGTTATGCCCCTTCATGATGCATATCAGATGGAGTTAGTTTTCTTGGATGTTGACTCATATTGAGTCTATGGTCTCCAAGACCCACAGCTCTCTTATAAAAACCATAGCCGAATCACACTTCCCTCATCCTGTCCTTCTGAGATGGAATTGTGTGACATTAAGTGAAGACCTCTCCACTTGTCCCTATTAAATTTGGTATTATTACAGCTGTCTTGAAGGCAAGGTCTTTTTCGACCCTGACTGTTGCCTATCCCTTGTAGCCTCATTCCATATGCAATTAGATAGGTAAATCAAGTATCCACATTGATGATAAAAATGTTGAGTGCCCAGGGCTAAGAACAGACTCCTGAAACACTCTTCTAGAGACCTCTCTCCAAGTAATAAATTGTTCTTTGGGTTAGGTACATTCCATCAGATCCAAATCCTAATTTATTATTGACTAGTCCATATCATCCCACAGGAATAGCATGACTTTCTCAAATACTTGACTGAAATCTAAGTATATTATGTCCACATTATTCTGCTGATCTAATATTTAATATTCACACAAAAAACCAGAAGATGAAGTTAGTAGGGCATGATCAATATTTGATGAAATCAGCAGTAGTAACCACTGCTTCTTTTGCTAAATCCCCACAAACCATCCCTTTACTAATACACTCTAGAAGCACTAGCAATAATATAAGTTGGGTAGAGAAGATAAAACATTCCTTATTTGCTCAGGGCACAATGGTGTATGTAGAAATTCCTAGAGGATCAGCAAAGAAACTAATTCAGAAATTAGTAGCCTCTGTAGAGTAGCAAGATACAAAGCAAACCCACAAAAAATAAAAAAGTATTTCCATATAGCAATAACAAAACGCAGGAGAGAAAAATATAAAGGGAAGTCTCATTCAAAGTCACTACGAAATGCATAAAATATTTGGGAGTCAATCTATCAAGGCAAGATTTGGACCTGTATAGATATAATTACAAATACAGACACAAATGTACCCAGTAGCCTAGCTTTTTTAATTGACTCAAAGATCCTAGATACTGGGATAAGAGAGCCATGTGAGATAAAATCCACTGAGAAAAATGGAAAGCAGTCTGGCAGAAACCTAGATATAGATCAACATTCATGGATAAGCTGGCAAATGTTTAACAACTGGCTTTCCTGGAAAAAGCATGTACATATGACACACTTAAATTTAATTTGCATTGGTATTTTCTTCATCACTTAAGTCTAGACAATCAACAAAACAATAAGTCAAGCTCTGATTTCTAGCATTTGCTAGAAATGCATAAGTGCCCATATTGAAAATTTAACAACAAGCTCTCTCAAGCCAATATGAGTTGGCTCCAACATGTTCCTGCCAATGCCTCATAGCTTATACAAAGATAAGCTCCACATAGATACCATTATTTAGGTATAAAGGGTGATGCCATAAACCAAGGAGCAAGGAAGAAAATACTTTTCAGATTTCTTGATAGGATTGTGGAAGAAAAAATGCCCAATTTTAATTACATAAAATGTAAGGGTTTTGTGTGCACAAAACCAATGTAGTTAAAATTAGAAGGGCAGCAGTTAACTAGGAAACATAATTACAATAAATTTCCCTTATAAGGGTCTCATTTCCAAGATACATAAGGAACTGACCAAAATTTATAAGAATAAGCCATTCCCCAATTGAGAAGTAGTCCAACAATATGACTAGGCAGTGTTTAAGGAAGAAACTCAAGTTAATCAATAGCCAAATGAAAAAATGCTGCAGATTGCTAATAATTAGGGAAATACGAATTAAAGCAACTCTAAGGTTCCACCTAACACCTTTCAAATTGGCCAAGTTGATTTTTAAAAAAGCAAAATTCTTAATGTTGAAAGGGCTCCAGGAAAATAGGCATAAGTGATGAACAATTCAGTGGTTGAGCTGTGAATTGGCACAGCCATTACATATAACAATTTGGAACTGTGCCCCAAAGTTGCTAAACTGTATATACCTTTTGACCCAGCAATACCATTATTAGGTCTTAACTCCTAAAGAGAATAAAAGAAGAAGAGGAAAACACCCCATTTGTAAAAAAAAAATGTTTACAGAAGCTCTTTTGTGGTGGCAAAAAACTGGACTCTGAAGGGGTGTCCAACAATGGGGGAGTGGCCGAACAAATCACAATATATGAATGTAATGGAACACTATGGTACTGTAAGAAATGATGAAAGAGCTTTTCAGAGAAGCCCCAGAAGACTTGTATAAATGGATGAAGAGTTATGTGAGCAAAAAGTTGTTCTCTACACTACACCATCCATACTATAAAAACAACAGCAACAACCAATTTTTGTGGACTTAAGAACTCTGATCCACACAGTGATGAACCAGACTCATGACGAAGAAAACTACCCACCTTCCTGACAGGTGATGGACTAAATGTACAGAATGAGACATATTTTTGGACATGGTCAATATGAGAGTTTGTTTTGCTTGACTATGCATATTTATTACAAGGATTTTTTCCCCTCAATGGAGGGGTGAGAGAAGGAGATGAGAGGTAAAAAAACAAAATAAATAAATGCTTGATAATTGAAAAAAAAATTTTCTTAATTAGAAGGGAAATAGATATCAGTTAAAAAATCTTTGAAAGGCATCTCTCTGATAAGATTCTCATATCCAATACATACAAGGAATTGATTCAAATTGTAAGAATAAGAGCCATTCCCTAATTGATGAATGGTCAAAGGATAGGAACAGGCAGTTTCTAAGGAAGGAATACAAACTTTTTGTTGTTCAGTTGTGTCCAACTCTTCATGACCCCATTTGGGGTTTTCTTGGCAAAGATGCTAGAGTGGTTTGCCATTTTCTTCTCCAGATCATTTTACAGATTAGGAAACTGAGGCCAACAGGGTTAAGTGACTTGCTCAGGGTCCCATGGCCAGAAAGTGTCTGAGGCCAGATTTGAAATCAAGAGGATGAGTCTTCCTGACTCCAAGCCTAGCACTCTATTCACTGTGCCACCTGGCTGCCAAAATCCAAACTACCAAGAGCCATTTGAAAAAAAAAATGCTCCAAATCCCCAAATATTTAGGGCAGCTCTTTTTGCAGTGGCAAAGAACTAGAAACTGAAGAGGTGCTCACCAATTAGAGAATGGCTGAAAAAAATTATGGTAAATAAATATAATGGAATATTATCATGCTATAAGAAATGAAGAAAGGGACAGTTTCAGAGAAACATGTGAATGGGATACAGAGTGAAGCGAATAGAATCACGATTTATACAATGACAGCAACATTAGAAGGGGCAGTTAGGTGACGCCACAGTGCACAGAGTGCTGGGCCTGGAGTATGGGAAGATTCCCCTTCCTGAGTTTAAATCTGACCTCAGACACTTACTAGCTGTGTGACCTTGTGCGAGTCACTTGACCGTGTTTGCCTCAGTTTCCTCATCTGTAAAATGTGTTGGAGAAGGAAAGGGCAAACCATTCCAGTATTTTTCCCCAAGAAAACCCCACACAAGGTCACAAAGAGTAGGACACAACCAAACAACAACATTATAAAGGAAAACATCTTTGATGTTTTTTGATGTTTTGATGAGAATTCTGATCGATGCAATGACAAACCAAAGTTACAGAGGACCAATGATGAAACATGCTACCACCTCCCGATAAGAGAGATGATGAACTGAAGATGTAGAATGAAACATAAAATTCTGGATGTGGCCCTTGTGGGCATTTGTTTTGCTTGACTATTAGGGTTTTTTCTGTTTTTCTTTTCTTTCTGGGAGGGGGAAGGTAGGAAAGAGAGAAAGTAAGTTTTTTTGCTCATTGTCATTACTGGAGAACTCTCCCTTACGACAAAGATAAATGGTTAGGCAAAATCGATCAACACCACAGCTACATCTGACAGCGTGTACAACATTCTTCATCTGTCATCCTTCAGTTGCTTAGACAAAGGAGATATTTGTCATCATCTGTTCTCCAGGACCAAAGATGATCCTTTCATCTGAGTTCCTTTTAAATAAATTGTGACATTTCTTTGTGGCATTTGTTTTCACTCAATAAGATCACCTCCTCTACACATACAGGGAGATGGTTGTCACATAGATTAAAATTCGGTAAAATAAACTTTGAAGATGTTTTTAAAATACATCAATAAAAACTCATTTTTAAAAAAATCAGTCAAGATGGGATAACTCGAGTACAATATCTGAGTTGGCCACCAGGTGGCACTCAAAGTCTGAGCTGTTACCCTTAAATGTGACCAAAAAACCCACTTTTCACTCCTAGCACAGTTTCACCAAACCCATCCCCCACCTGATATGAAAATTAAATTAAGCTGCATACACCTTTTGACCCAGCAATACAACTATTAGGTCTTAACCCCCAAAGAGAATAAAAGAAAAATAAAATATGCAAAAAAAATGTTTACAGCATCCCTTTTGTGGTGGCAAAAAACTGGACTCTAAGGGGTTGTCTGAAAATGGGGCAACGGCTGAAAAAATTATGACATAGTTTTAATTCAGGGAACAAAAATATTTTAAATACACCTGATACAGTTATTTTAGCTATGAGGCAATATAACGGAGACTAGAGGGGCTGACCTTTGAATCGGAAGACCTGTGTTCAAGTCCTCCCTTGTGACCTTGGGCAAACTACTAAGCTTTTCAGTGCCCCAGAGAAGGTGTTGACCAGCATCATTAGAAGGAATTCCCTCCTTCTCTATCCCACTAAAATATGATCTTTGTCCCTCCTCCCTCATTAGGATAATTTAGACTCTTGGGTTCTCTAGCTTTCACACCCAATGGCTACAGATAGACAACATATGAAGCACAGCAGTCTGGGTACATTTTTCCCCCTTCCTTCTTCTTGCTGAGTTGTTTCAGTAGTGTCTGACTCTTCGTGACCTCGTTTGGGGTTTTCTTAGCAAAGATCTTGGAGTACTTTTGCTATTTCCTTCTCCAGCTCATTTTGCAGATGAGGAAACTGAGGTAAACAGGGTTAAGTGACTCACCTAGGGTCATAGAGCTAGAAAATGGCTGAGGCCAGATTTGAATTCAAATCCTCCTGACTCCAGGGCTAAGACTCTATCCACTAGGCCACTTAGCTGCCCTCGCTTTTAGTTTAAAGACTACACAATCATGTAGACTCCATTTAAATCCTGTGCATTTTTGCTAGTGCTTGTTTGGTGTGAGCACTGAGGAGCTCCGCTTGCTCATAACTTAAACTGTCTATTATCAGAGTGTGGTCTGAGGAGCTCTGGGGCCTCCCAAAACTCTCTTAGAGAGTCCAAGGGGTCAAAACTGTTTTCATAATAAGGCTAAGACATTATTTGCCTATTAAAATACTCCCTTCTTTTCCAACCACATATCTGTGTAAAGCCAAATTTTCTTCACATACTTCAACCAAAACAACATATTCCAACAGATTGAATGCAGAAGCAGATAAGAGAATACAGCTGTCTTCTATTAAGCCAGCTATTAACGAGATTTTCAAAATCACTTAAAACAATGATGCTCCTTACTAATTTTTTGTTTTGGAAAATATGGTTACTTTTCATAAAAATTATGTTAACACATAATGGGTTTATTATTAAATGAACAAATATTTTTAAAATTATCAGTTTTTATTTTTAATATAGTAAATACTGATCGATGTAACGCACAAAGCTCTGCGAGGTCCTTAGTAATTTTTAAGAGTGCAAAGAGTTTAGGAATTAATAACTTAAACCAGGACCCAGAAATCCTCATCTCCTTCCCAGATGTCTGCGTGCTGTCTCTTGTATACACTTTCCTTCTAGAGGTTCCTTCTCCTACACAGACCTGCTGTTGAGTCATCTCTACCACCAAATCCACAGTCTCCAACCTTTTCCTTCTCATCTTTCTCTGGGAGCTGATCCTGACTGGGAGGAAGGTATTTTTAACCTGTCAAGATTACAGGGAGAAAAAGAATAGAGAGAGTAGATGGAAGAAGCTGACATTTTCTGCTAGGTCCGTGGGTAGAGGAAAAACTGAGAAAATAAACCTCCCTCCTTTCATTGGAGAGGTGAGGGACGACATGCATGGAATATTGTATAAGGTGTCAGATATAATGCCATTTTCCTTATGTTAGATGGTCTTGCTGAACTTTCTTTTTCCCCTTTTCTTCTTTAATCTTTGTTATAAAGGAAGATTCACTGGGTAGGGGATTAAGGAGGGATATATTTGGGAGGGAAGGAAGGAAGGAAAGAAGGAAGGAAGGAAGGAAGAGAGAAACAGAGACAGGGAGAGAGAGAGAGAGAGACAGAGCAAGAGACAGAGAGAGGGAGGAAGAAGGAAGGAAAGAAAGAAGAAAGGAAGAAGGAAGGAAAGAAGAAAGGAAGAAGGAAGGAAGGAAAAAAGGAAGGAAGAGAGAAACAGAGACAGGGGAGAGAGAGAGAGAGAGGGAGGGAGGGAGGAAGAAGGAAGGAAAGAAGAAAAGAAAGAAGGAAGAAGGAAGGAAGGAAGGAAGGAAGGAAGGAAGGAAGGAAGGAAGGAAGGAAGGAAGGAAGGAAGGAAGGAGGAAGGATTTATTACCTGCCTACTATGTTCTAATCATTGTACTGCTTTACAAATATTAGCACATTTAATCCTTACAACAACCCTGTGGTAGATGCTATTACTATCCCTGTTTCACAGATGAGAAAATTGAGACAGTCCGAGGTTAGCTGACTTGCCCAAGCACCCAGCTAGTAAGTGTCTTGAGGCCATATTTGAACTCAGAGCTTCCTGACTTGAGGCCTAGCACTCTATGACACGGTGACCCCTAGATGAATGACATATAAACAAGAGACACCCACAAAAGTGGGGTGAGGGGTGGTGGGAAGGGCTAATGATCCTGGTCCCACACTTCTCCAAGACACTTCAAGGCCTAGGGCCCATACAACACCAACCTCACTTCCTCATTTTATGTTCTCCCTATAAGAAACAGCATGCAAAAATTTCCCCCAGTTTTCTGATATTGTCTGAATGCAGACTAAAGCATGCTATTTTTCACTTTCTTTCCTTCATCCTTTTTTTTTGAGTCTTCTTGTACAAAATGACTGATATGGAAATGTGATGGACATGTATAATGTAGGTCAGATTGCTTACCGTCTCAGGGAAGGGGGAGGGGAGAAGGGAGGAAGGGATAGAATTTGGAACTCAAAACTTTAAAAAAAACATTAAAAATTGCAGTGCATTGATATTATTGATATCTGCTTAAACATTAGACTCAATAAAGACTTCTCACGCCTGAGGTGCACTGGTCCAGTGCTCAGAGCAGAGCCAGGTACATCTGAACTTAGAAATTAGTTTGGATACCAGCATTCGGCGCCTTACTCTTGCCTTGGAATTTGTGCAGTTTTCGGGCCTCCCTAAAGCCCCAACTGCGTTGTGAGGATACTGTAGAACGTTTCAGAAAGCCCTTTGAAGAAGCACTGAGACGTTCTGCCAGGGGGTTTAGTCTTGTCTTCTTTCTGCCCCTCATCTATAAATTTTATTGGGAATGGTTTTGAATGAATTATCAAATGCACAGCTTACATAATCATTACATGAATATTTGACCCAGACATCTTTTTTTCCTCCTTTTAAATACCCAACAAACAAAAAAGAATCATAGCCCCTGGATTTAACTTTTGGAAGCTTCTGTTGCATCTTTGTAGCATTGTGATTGTATCCTATGCCTGCTTTTGAAAAGAAAATTAAATAAAAGGAACTGAGAAGTGTTCATTTTCATACTTTTCCTATGAAAATACAAAAAATGTTAAAAATTGTTTTAACATGTAATTGGGGAGAAAATAAAATATTATGTATAAAAAATTAAAAAGAGAAAAAGAAACAGAGCACATATGGAACTAGAAGGACTGCTCAGTCAAGACACCTTGGCCTGAAGCATAGGCCTTAGAGCTGCAGAATACAAGGGGACTAGGTTACCCCTGGTAAATCTGTACCAGGTTCATCCATACGCATTGGCTAATGATCCTGGTCTCATACTTCTCCAAGACACTTCAAGGCCCAGGGCCAACTTTACTTCCTCATTTTTGGTTCTCCCTTTAAGATCACTCGGTGGATAGAGAGATGAAAGCCCTTTGGAGAAAGTTGGGGAAGTGGGAAGAGGCAGGAGGAGTCATATGAGACACAAGGACTCTTGTGTGGACCTTTGAGCAAAGTGATGAGCCAGTGCTAAGTTCTCTGGGAGAGAGATGGGAGTATATCCAAAATGGCACTTGGCAGAGTGCCAGTCTGCCTCCTCCTGGCAGCCTACGAATTTGGGCATGCATCTCTTCTTTCACCACATAAAGGTGCTCACCTGATTGGTCTCCCTTCATGCCTCAGTTTCCCATTTCCTTCCCACCATGCTGGCCTAGGCTGGAGTTAGGAACAGCATTGTAATCACTGAACATTAGAACTGGAAGGAACCTCAGCAAATATCTAATTCAAGCCCTTCATTTTATAAATAATGAAATCAAGGCCAAAGGAGATGTTACAATTTGCCTCAAGTGGGTTAGTGGCAGAGTCAGGCCTGGGATGGAAAGAGCTGGGCCTGTTCCTAAATAACATGCACTGCCATTCTTCAATTCCCAGCAGGATCCCCAGTTCAGCTTTCATGATGAAGCAGCCAAGCAGCCTGGGAGAAAAGCAGGTTCTGCTCACTCTCTGACTCCTCTGCTTGCCACTGGGCTTGTTCCTTCCCAAGGGCCTCCTTTAACCTGTGTATCACCTGGTTCAGGACAATCTATTTAGGAGATAAGAGTCTCAAGCATGCTCATGTATTCTTGAACTTGGGCTTCCAGGAAGAGACAATGAGAAAAAAAACTTAATCTTTCCTCTATCTTGAGCCATGCAGAAAATAGCTCTGTAAGTGTGATTTCTAGATGTCAGCTCCCTGGACTGTGGCAGGGTGCAGAGTCAGGACAGTGGCACTCAGAAATTGCCAGTCTACCTCTAGGTAATTGCCTAGGGAGGCAATAGCAGAAGTAGGGGTAGAATTCAGGAGAGTTTTTGTTTCTCCTAGACAGTTAGGGGCCTATAAAAATGAATGCCACCAGCTAAATTACCCTGCTTCCTGCAAAAGTCAAAGGAGAAAGAATCAGGGGAAGAAACAGAGGCCTGAGACCCAGTTGGAGTCAAAGCAGCCAGGGCTTATTCATGTTGTTTATCTTCCAGTGAACTTCTCCCTCCATCCCACCATTGAAATGTACATCCCATGTCTGACTATAAACAGAAAAAAATTCAGTGGTCTCCAAATCTTTGTCTGGTGTAATCAGTGGAAGTACAGATAGATTAGGGAAGAAGACATCTTGTTCATTTAAGAGACAAGAGAGACATGCTTGCTTCAAGATGGGCTGAGGATGAGTATTGGGAGGGACAGACATTGATCCCATATGGAAGTACCACAAGTGAAAGAGGGATATTAATATCATACCCCTATGTGAGCGTAAGTTTCCAATAAACAGCAGAACTCGTAAGCAGAGAACCATAATATATGCATACATGCATACATGCATACATGATATAAACATACATATTACTTGACATATGTGAGATAAACTTTTACAGCAAATGGAAGTAGGACCAGGCTCCTGCAGGGTATTTGTGCTCCATGGGACTGGGGCTGCCTTTCGTACCATTTATAGGTGGAGCTCCTCATGTTTTTGCTCTATATGTGGTCGTGCTACATGTGGGACTACCACCCCCATGCCTATCATACTTACCAGGTCCATTCTCTTAAATGTGGTCCTTTTGCAATTCCTGACAGTCCTTTCTAGACATTATCGTACTGTGCTCTACTGAATCCTGGGAGAGGGCAACACCAGCACAAACCTCCCTTGCCTCCTAAGTAGACATTAAACAGTGGATGTGACTTGTCCAAGATCCTGCCATGAAACAGGAGCCAGAAATCTGGAACCCAAGCAGCCTGTTAACCAGCTCCATCAGCTGCTCTGGAGCTGAATTCCTGTAATTCAGGATTTTGGCTCCTTCTTTGGGACGTTGGGAATGTCCAATATTTTGTTCTTTCTGGGAAAGTATCTGTTTATCATTAACAAAAATATTCTTGTGTGCAATTCCCTAAAGTTCCAAGTGCTGAAAGGAGGGAAAGTCTAAAGGAATAGTATAACAGAAAAGGGTTTGCTTCTCTGGGATCTATCAGCAGCATCAAAGAAATGAGAAGAAAAAATAAAGTGATTTCTTAGGGCCTCTCAAATAGCCTACCTAACTCTTCTGGAGCCACTCTGGATGCTACTTCCCAATTCCTGAGCAGCCCAGCCTGCCACTCCACCAGGGCCTTCTTGTTTTTCCCAGTGCTTGCTGCTAAGTCAGCCTCTGAATGCCCAGAACAAACTGTCCAAGCCACTTTGTCCTCCATAAAAACAGTAACAAAGCACCGAATCCAGAATACAACCTACCCATTTATTTCCTTGAATGCCTCTGGAGGACACAGTGGATTGTTTCATTCCAGAATGAGGGAGGGGCAGGTATTGGCTTCACAGGGGAAACCGATTTGCCAAATCACCACTAGGTGATTGCCTAGGGAGGCAATAGCAGAATTAGGGGTAGAATTCAGAAGAGTTTTTATTTCTCCTAGACAGTTAGGTGCCTGTAAAAGAATCTGATTCTCCATAGAGCTCTTTTCCTTTTAGGAAATTTTGGCTGTAACTTCCAGAGAGTGACTACAGGGGAAAATGATAAACAGAAAAGAGCAGAAAAACCACAAGAGAAAAACAAACCATTCCCAAAGTCCCAAGCAAGCGTTCACATAACAGCCAGTTCAAATGACCAACCTTTAGGGAGGAAACTGGTCTTGTGGCTAGAAATGTAATGATGACAGATGAGTGAGAAGAAATGTGCAAGGGAGTAGTCTAAAGGAATTGTAAAGCTGGATCCACAGGTTCCAGTTTTGCCCTGAATTCTCTGTTTTTTTCATCCATTATTGTGACAAAGATCTGGAGTTAGCCACAAGCTTACATAATGGGGGAGGTGGGGGGTGGCACTGGAGGATAGCAAGCCTACACTTCCTAGTCAGCCACGTGGCAGAAACAGAGATAGGGACAGAAATCCTTCTAAATAAAGGCTTCATCACAAGAATGATAAACTCCTGGGAAGAAGAAAATGAAGAGGGAAACACAAGGGAAGTCCCATGAAGACGACCAGGCATAGTATCTGGGGACTCTGAGGTATAAGGGTGGAGGTGCTGGACCAGAATAGCCTGACATTGTGCAACAAAGTCCAAGAAATGAGTGGGACTGGGGCAGCTAGGTGGCACAGCGAGTAGAGCACCAGCCTTGAAGTCAGGAAGACCTGAATTCAAATCCGGCCTCGGACACTTGACACATTTACTAGCTGTGTGACCTTGGGCAAGTCACTTAACCCCAATTGCCTTGCCTTCCCCCCTCCCCCCCCAAAAAATGAAATGAGTGGGACTGCTGGTCATGCCAGCTACAAAAAAGTAGAAGCCAAGCTGATGATGGTAAGAGCAAAGGGTCCCACATCATGGCACCATCCAGGAATACAGGTGGGGGTTTACTTCTCTCCACTAGCTTGGTCAATGTCCTTCAGAAACTTAAGCATGTCTTCAAAGAGTTGTCAATGTGGATAAAGGAGATGACTTATTCTTTAAGACTCTAGAGGACTAAACTGAAACTTATTGGTGGAGGTTTTTAAAAGGTAGTTTTGGTCTCATTCTAAATCAGAATAACTGATGCACAGAGCTGTTTGTTGATGGAATATGGGTTTTTTGAAGATAGTAAGTTCTCCTGCAGTGGAGATATTTAAGCCAAGATTAGATAGCCATCTATCAAGGACCAATGTCTAGAACATATTAGGTGCTTAACTAATACTTACTGACTGACCATACCAGAGATCCTTCATTGCTACAAATTTGGACTGAAAGGCCCTTCCAATGCCAAGATTCTCTTGTTTCTATGAAGTAGAGGGAATTATTTATGTTACCTGATTCAAAACAGGGCCCAAGAAACGAAGAAGGGTGTTGACTGTACCATTAAGCTCTAACTTCCTCAGAAACAGAGAGATGCAATGGAAGGAAAAGAACATTAGATTCAGAGTCAAAAGACCAGAATTCAAGTCTCCATTCCACTTAGCAGATGCATGATCTTTGGAAATCCAATTTACCTCTCTGAGCTTCAGTATCCTCATCACCTAGGAAATGCTTGCACGACCTGCCTTTGTGCTTTGTAAATCATCCAGCCCTATAGAAACTTAAGCCATTATTCACCTATCACCTCCTGCAAGTACTGAATGCAGTCCTTTGCACGTAGGGAGTCCTCAGTAAATATTTTTGATTGATTGCCAGGGCCAGGACCTATTCAAGAAGAGTAAAGGGAGCTAAATAAGAAGCTTTTATTGTTGCTTTTGAAGGTACGAAGTGGAAAATAACAAAGACCTCAGGCCTCGAGGGAAGATGACATATAAATGAGATGATATATAATCAATAAGATGGCATATAATTAACACAAATAAGTACAGATCAATATGAGCACATTGAATCTGAGAGGGTTAGGGATGGTGCTTCCATGTTGGCGAATGGACGAAATTAAGCAGATAAGATTTGTGGAAGGAGTTGCTGGCCTTGGGCTGTGATTTAAAGGAGAAGAGGGATGCGATTTGGTAGCCAGGAAGAGAAAAGTTTGTGGGGGGGAGGTTTTCCATGCATATCAAACACTGGGCTAAGGCCTGAATTGTTGCATTTAGGCTGAGACATAGCGGAACATAAAAGTAAACACATAGAGTGGGGTTGACTGATGGAGAGCTTTGAGGATCCTGGTAAAATAGTGTGTAGTAGCCAGGGTCCCTCCCTCATAAATGGAACTCTTGAATACTACCCTAGGTTTGAAGCATATAGAGGGTATAGGTGAGCTTCCAAACTCCAAAGCATAGCTCAAAAGACCCTATGACTGTGTTTCTTTTACTATTCAACTACAGAAGTTTATTTCTTATTTTTATTTATTATATATTTTATATTTATATATTTATATTTATTATATTTATATTATATTTTATTTTATTCTATTCCTTCCTTCCTTCATCTATTTATTTATAAGCAGACTTTGAAAATAAATAAATTTATTTAGTTTTTATTAGTTTTAATTTATTAATTTTGTTGATTGTCAGGCACAAATTCTCTCCCTCCCCCATCCATTAAGAAGGCAAGAAGTACAATACCCATTATATATATGAAGTCATACAAAATGTATTTCCACATTAACTATGTCGTGAGGAGGAGAAAGCAAGAAAAATACAGCATTTTTTTCATTGTGAACCCTTTGAAATTGTTTTGGATCATTGTGTTGACCAGAGTAGCTAAGTCCTTCACAGCTGATCATTGTTACAATGTTGCTGTTACTGTTTACAATGTTCTCATAGTTTTGATCACTTCACTTTGCATCAGATCATGTAAGTCTTTCCAGGTTTTTCTAAAACCATCTCCTGAGAACACATTCATTTAAAGCCAAAGACATTTAATTAAATAGAATGCCCCTCTCTCCCTCCCTCCACTCCCCCCCACCCCCAGCACAAGTTATCACCATGTATAGGAAAGAAGACATGCCATCCATTACAGAGGGCTCATAACCTTCCAGGTAACTCCATTTTCCATGACCAGGCTTCTACTCCACAGATCATTCCTACTGCCTTGGGGTTTTTGTTGTTGTTGTTGAGTCGTTTCAGTTGTGTCTGACTCTTCATGACCCCATTTGGGCTTGATTTCCTACCTCCCTTCAGGACATCGTCATGTACCATTAGATTGTAAGCTCCTTGAGGACAGAGACTGTCTTTTTCTTACTTGTATCCCTAGTGCTTAGCACAGTGCCTGGCACATAGTAGGTGCTTAAGAAATACTTATTGTTGGTAAAATTGGAACACTAATGCATTGTTGGTGGAGTTGTGAACTGATCCAACCATTCTGGAGAGCAATTTGGAGCTATGCCAAAGGGCTATAAAACTGTATACCCTTTGATCCAACAATACCAGTACTAGTCTTTATCCCAAAGAGATCATAAAAAAGGGAAAAGGACCCACATATACAAAAACATTTATAGCCGCTCTTTTTGTGGTGGCAAAGAATTGGAAATTGCGGGGATGCCCATCAATTGGGGAATGGCTGAATAAGTTGTAGTGCACGAATGTAATGGAATACTATTGTGCTATAAGAAATGACGAGCAGGTGGATTTCAGAAAAACCTAGAAAAACTTCTTGAATTGATGCTGAGGGAAGTGAGCAGAACCAGGAGGATGACCAACTTTGATAGACTTAGCTTTTCTCAGCAGTCCAATGATCTAAGACAATTCCAAAAGACTCATGATGGAAAATGCCATCCACATCCAGAGAAATAACCATGGAATCTGAATTCAGATGGAAACATACTATTTTCTCTTCTTTTGTTTTGGTTTGTTTTTTCTTTCTCATGGGTTTCCCCTTTTGTTCTCATTCTTCTTTCACAACAAGACTATGTGAAAATACATTTAATATGATTGTACATGTATGGCCTATATCAGAATGCTTCCTGTCTTGGGGAGGGAAAGGAGAAAAAAATTTGGAATTCAAAATCTTATGAAAGTGGCAATTGGAAACTATCTTTGCATGTAATTGAAAAAATAAAATGCTATTAAGTGGGAATTTTTTTAATTTAAAAAAAAAAGAAATGTTTGTGGAATTGAATTGAAACACCAGTTGCTTGTTTCTCTTCAGAGCCAACATTGCCCTCTGGTGAAGGCATTCAGATGAGCTGCTTTCACCTCTGCTGCTTTATTTATTCTCATTCTTTCTCTCTCTCTCTCTCTCTCTCTCTCTCTCTCTCTCTCTCTCTCTCTCTCTCTCTCTCTCTCTCTCTCTCTCTCCCCTTCTTTCTCTGTCTCTGTCTCTGTCTCTCTCTCCTCTTTCTCCCCTCCCCTCCCTCCTGCTCTGCATCTCAGCTGAGAGGCTTTTCATAGAACCTAAGATGTGAAAGGGACTCCAGTAAGCCTGTGTGTGTGTGTGTGTGTGTGTGTGTGTGTGTGTTTCTCCTCCTCCTCCTCTTCTCCTCCTCCTCTCTGGATAACAAGCCAGCTCTAAACCACAGGGTCTTCACAGCCAAGACATGAGGCATGAGACATGAGCCACACACAAGTCATAACCTGAAAGGTGAAAGGTGAGAAAAGAAGGGATGGGAGAGTGGGGGGAGATAGACAAAGTTCTAATTGTGAGGAAGTATTGTTTTTTTTTTTTTCCTGAAGTAACAGGCCATTCAGAGGACCCCCTGGGAAATATACTTTGGTGTCTCAAAGAGATGCCAGTCCCTTCCTGGCTGGAGAAGAGATAGGATCTATTGAGAAGTCTGGGATTTTTCAAGGCCAGTCCTGCCCTGCAGCCACTGTCCCTTTGATTCTCTGAAGTCCTGTTACATTCTAGCCTATTACATTCACATCAAGCCTAAACTGACCTTTGGTAACTTCCATGCTCCTAATTCTGCCCTCAGGGCCACATAAAATAACTTTCCCTAATCCCTGGGATTGGGTTATCCTCACTGACTTTCTTTTCTTGTCTAGGCTAAATATTCCCCATTCCTCCAATTGGCCACGAGGCAGGGTAGTGGAGAGAAAGGTAGACCTGGGTTTAAATCTGAGTTCAAATCCTATATGACCCTGGGCAAGTCATTTAACTTGTCTGTGCCTTAGTTTCCTCATTTATAAAACGAGGGAGTTGGACTATATCTCTAAGTTCCCTTCCAGCTAATGGGGGATAAATTTTAAGCCCTTCATCATTATGATTGCCCTCCTTTAGACACTCATTCTTCCTTTTACCAATGTCCCTCCTAAACTGTGATAGTCATGACTGAACACAGATGTGGTCTGACTAGGGTAGAGGACAGTGGAAATCTCACTTTATTCCTGGAAGCTATGCCTCTTTTAATGCAGCCCAAGATGAGATTAATTTTTTTTGATTGCCATATGACCACTGAAACATGTCAAGCTTGTGGACTACTAGAACTCACAGATCTTTTTTCAGACAAACCACTGTCTAACCATGCTTCCCCCATCTTCTACTTGTAAGCTTGGTTTTTTTGAACCTGTATTAATTGTTGTATTATTCAATTTGGCCCAGTGTAGCCCCCAGGTAGCTAAGGGGCACAGTGGATACAGCACTACTAGGCCTACAGTCAAGAAGACTTGAATTCAAATCCAGCAATACTTATCCAGTGTGTATACATATAAATACACATAGACACTTATCCAGCTATGTGACTTTGGGCAAGTCACTTAACTGAGTTTGACTCAGTTTCCTCAACTGTAAAATGAGGATAATAATAACATTTGCCTCCTAGGGTTGTGGATCAAATGAAATATTTATTATTCCTTCCACATTTCAGGGGTTAGGGGTATAACACCCCGCCCCACCCCCACCTGGAAAAGCCACATAAAATTTTTTGGCCCTCCCTTCATGCCAGAGAAGTTTGAGTTTTTTCTTTTTCTTTTATGGGGTATTTACAATCCCTTATTTGTGTTAAGTATTTGGTCATAGGCTATATTATGCAATACTATATATGTGTATATATATGTCTGTGTGTGTGTGTGTGTGTGTGTGTGTGTGTATGCACTTCTGAGTTTCTAAACATTTCCTGTGTCATCTGCCAGCCTTTGTGTGTTGTCTGAGGCTTCTGCAAAACTCCCCCAAAATTCTCATTTATTTTCTTCAGTATTTTTTGGTCTCCTTTAGCAAGTCATTGACTTGTTTTTCATGGTTTTCTTGCATCTCTCTCATTTCTTGTCCCAATTTTTCCTCTACTTCTCTTACTTGCTATTCCAAATCCTTTTTGAGCTCTTCTATGACCTGAGACAAATTCATATTTTTCTTGGAGGCTTTTGATGTAGGCTCTTTGACTTTGTTGACTTCTTCTGGCTGTATGTTTTGATCTTCTTTGTTACCAAAAAAAGACTCTAGAGTCTGAGTGTGAATCTGTGTCCTTTTTCACTGCCTGGCCATGTTCCCAGTCAATTACTTGACCTTTGAGCTTTTTGTCAGGGTATAGCTGTTTGTAGAGTAGAGAATGCTTTGTCCCAAGCTTTAGGGGCTGTGCTGCTGTCCTCAGAGTTACTACTACTCCACTGTCACTGCAAGCTCTATCACAGTAGCACTCCTCCTCCCCAAAGAACTGCCAACCAGTATTGCGACCCAGATCCAAGCAGGGCAAAGCAAGCCCTGCACTCCCACTCTGGTCTGCCACTTGATTTCTCCCACTATGTGAGCCAGGAACTCCAGAAGCAGCTGCTGCTGGAGCTCCACTACCGCACCACCTCTGCCACCCCCAGGGCTGGTGGCCAAACCACTCTCTAACCAAATCTAGCGGTTTACCCACTAACCTGCTCCATGGTCGTTGGCATTTGTGGGTTGAGAAGTCTGGTAACTGCCACAGCTCAGTGATTCATGGCCCTAAGGCCCACTCAAGTCAACTCCTGCCCTGTTCTGTCCTGTATGCTCTGCTCCCAGCACCATGCAATAGACCCTTCCCAGCAACCATCCAGGCCATCCAGGGCTGCAGACCTGCTTTCCTATGCTATTTCATGGGTTCTGCAGCTCTAGAATTTGTTCAGAGTCATTTTTTACAGGTGTTTGGAGGGATTTGGGGGACAGCTTAAGCAAGTCCCTGCTTTCCAGCCACCATCTTGGCTCTGCCCCCCCCCCAAATTCCCATTTAACTTCTTATGCTGACCTGTGATATTTCAAAATCATGAAGTGGAAGGGTTAACTATATTTGTAAAGCAGTTAGCACAGTGTTTGGTACATAGTAGTCATTATATAAATTGTATATATAAAAATTATACATGTATATGTATATACATATGTATGTGTCTATGGTGCATATATACACAGATAAATACACATATACATGCATATATATCTATACACACATATGCATATATAATGCAACTATATAGATATGTATACATATTTATATATGCACATATACACATATACATGCATGCATACATACATATAGGTATACACATACATATACATTTACATATACATATGCATGCATATGCATACACATACATATACATGTATGCATACATACATATATACATATATACATCCAAATTATCTGGACCATAGGTTCTTAACCTGGGGCCTGTGACCTTGGTTTTTAAAATAGTTTGATTATTGTGTTTTAACATAATTAGGTTCCCCTCCCCTTTAAAATAATCCTATGCATTTGAAAACATTATTCTGAGAAAAGGGTCCATAAGCTTCACAAGCTTGCCAAAGATTCCATGACACAAAAACATTGTAAGCATTCCTGTTCTAGTGTCAGTATCTTTTTGCTTTACTATTGCCATCAGCCAAAGCAACATCTGGAGCAGTGGATAGAGATCTCACCTGGAAGACCTGGGTTCAAGTACTATCTGGCAGATACTGGCTATGAATGCAAGTCATTCACCCTCTCAGTGTCCTAGCAGTGTATTAAAACGTAATTTGGAAATATTTAACAAAACAAATAAAAATGCAATAAAGCATAGATAGTCTTAGTATGTGCTTTTTCTAATATAAATATTGAGTTCCTTCCAAAGAGTTTAGTGGTTTTATTTCCATTGGAGTTTGACACCACAACTCTAGGCAATTCTCTAAGCCTATAAATTGTGGAGACTCCCCAGATCTGCTTCAATAAAAGAAATTTCCTCACGGAGGAGTTCCTCATATCAGGGACATCACAGGCCCAATCCCTTTCCCCTACTTAGTCATCTAGTGCATTAGCCAATTTTTTAAAAATATCTAGCCTTTTGTTGTCTGCAGACTTGATAAGGATCCTAGAAATCTATCCCTTTATCCAAGTGAGTGATTAAAAATATTAAATAAGATGGGGCTAAGTACAGATCCCTAGGGCTCTCCACTGAAGAGTTTAGCTCTCTGCTGGTACTTCCACAGCAGTGGTGTCAAACAGATTCTTGCAGCCACATATTGACTTAGAAAACCACAAATTAACATTCTCTATGCTGTATTTTATTTTTATTTATTTTGTGAGACATTTTCCAATTACATTTTAATCTGGTTCTTGCAAGTTTGACACCTCAACTCCACAGAATTGTTACTCCTGCTGCTCATGGAATTTAACAAATTAAGCAATTCTCCCAGTGAGACACCATTTATTAGCAGGGGCATATAGCCCGATAATAAATAGGTCTATGGCTAACTTCCATTTGTGCCAAAGGACCCAGAGTGCTGCTAACAGCTTCTTTTATATCTTGGTGTGTCTTCCTTTCAATTGGCCTGACAGTCCATCAGTTGGCCTTCCCCTGGCAAACATAAAGCAACCCTGATTAGTGGACATTTTAATGAGGAAGCGGGCTAAGAGTTCTCAGTTCCTATCTATTACTTCATTTTTGGGTGGGTGGGGGACTGGTAATAAGGATAACCTTCCTCACAAGAGCTATCTAAACGGGGAATAGATTAACACAGGATGTAGGGAATTCTGCCCCCATAAGATATTTTCAAGAGAACATTGGATTACTCCGTTAGAGCTTTTTGTAGAGAGAATTATTGTTATTTTTTTTTAACTTTTCCTCAGTTGTATGTAGCAATTTTTAACATGCACTTGTTTTTAAATTTATTTCTTTAATATATTTAGTTTTCAGCATTGATTTTCACAAGAGTTTGAATTACAAATTTTCACCCCATTTCTACTCTCCCCCCCACTCCAAGATGGCATATATTCTGTTTGCCCCATTCCCCAGTCAGCCGTCCCTTCTGTCACCCCGCTACCCTCCCATCCCCTTTTCCCTTACTTTCTTGTAGGGCAAGATAAATTTCTATGCCCCATTGCCTGTGTATCTTATTTCCTATTTGCATACAAAAACTCTTTTTTTTGAACATCTTTTTTTAAAACTTTGAGTTCCAAATTCTCTCCCTTCCTCCCTTCCCACCCACCCTCCCTAATAAGGCAAGCAATCAACATAGGCCACATGCGTATCACTATGTAAAACCCTTCCACAATACTCATGTTATGAAAGACTAACTATATTTTGCTCCTTCCTAACCTATCCCCCTTTATTCAGTTTTCTCCCTTGACCCCGTCCCTTTTCGAAAGTGTTTGTTTTTGATTACCTCCTACCCCTATCTGCCCTCCCTTCTATCGTTCCCCCCTTTTTTATCTTCTTCCTCCTTCTTCCCTGTGGAGTAAGATACCCAATTGAGTGTGTATGTTATTTCCTCCTCAGGTCAAATCCGATAAGAGCAAGATTCACTCATTCTCCCTCACCTGCCCCCCTTCCCTTCCTACACAACTGCTTTTTCTTGCCACTTTTATGCGAGATAATTTACCCCATTCTATCTCTCCCTTTCTCTCTCTCTCAATATATTCCTCATCCCTTCATATTCAACTCACCCTGTGCCCTCTGTCTATATCTATCTATATCTGTATATATATATATATATATATATATATATATATATATATATATATATTCCCTTCAGCTACCCTAATACTGAGGTCTCATGAATCATACACATCATCTTTCCATGTAGGAATGTAAACAAAACAGTTCAACTTTAGTAAGTCCCTTAGGATTTCTCTTTCTTGTTTACCTTTTCATGCTTCTCTTCATTCTTGTGTTTGAAAGCCAAATTTTCTATTCAGCCCTGGTCTTTTCACTGAGAAAGCTTGAAAGTCTTCTATTTTATTGAAAATCCATATTTTGCCTTGGAGCATGATACTCAGTTTTGCTGGGTAGGTGATTCTTGGTTTTAATCCTAGCTCCATTGACCTCTGGAATATCATATTCCAAGCCCTTCAATCTCTTAATGTAGAAGCTGCTAGATCTTGTGTTATGCTGATTATGTTTCCACAATACTCAAATTGTTCCTTTCTGGCTGCTTGCCATATTTTCTCCTTGATCTGGGAGCTCTGGAATTTGGCAACAATATTCCTAAGAGTTTTCTTTTTGGGATCTTTTTCAGGAGGTGATTGGTGGATTCTTTCAATTTCTATTTTACCCTCTGGCTCTAGAATATGAGGGCAGCTCTCCTTGATAATTTCTTGAAAGATGATATCTAGGATCTTTTTTTTGATCATGGCTTTCAGGTAGTCCAATAATTTTTAAATTATCTCTCCTGGATCTGTTTTCCAGGTCAGTGGTTTTTCCAATGAGATATTTCACATTGTCTTCTACTTTTTCATTCCTTTGGTTCTATTTTATAATATCTTGATTTATCATAAAGTCACTAGCTTCCACTTGCTCCAATCTAATTTTTAAGGTAGTATTTTCTTCAGTAGTCTTTTGGACCTCCTTTTCCATTTGGCTAATTCTTCTCTTCATTGGCATTTTGGAGCTCTTTTGCCATTTGAGTTAGTCTATTTTTTAAGGTATTGTTTTCTTCAGTGTTTTTTTGGGTCTCCTTTAGCAAGTCATTGACTTGTTTTTCATGGTTTTCTCGCATCCTTCTCATTTCTCTTCCCAATTTTTCCTCTACTTTTCTAACTTGCTTTTCCAAATCCTTTTTGAGCTCTTCCATGGCCTGAGACCAGTTCATGTTTTTCTTGGAGGTTTTTGATGTAGGATCTTTGATTTTGTTGACTTCTTCTGGCTGTATATTTTGGTCTTCTTTGTCACCAAAGAAAGATTCCAAATTCTGAGTCTGAATCTGAGTCTGTTTTTGCTGACTGGCCATGTTCCCAGCCAACTATTTGACCCCTGAGTTTTTTGTCAGGGTATGACTGCTTGTAGAGTAGAGAGTACTTTGTTCCAAGCTTGAGGGGCTGTGCTGTTGTTTTCAGAGCTATTTCTATACAGCCAGCTCTGCCACACCAGCACTCCTCCTCCCCCAAGAACAGCCAACCCAGACAGGACTCAGATCTTAAGCAGGATCTGCACTCCCTCTCTGATCTGCCACTTAATTCCTCCCATTAGGTGGGCCTGGGGCTGGAAGCAACTGCAGCTGTAGTTCTGTAGCTGCACCACTCCTGCTGCTCCCCAGGGCAGTGGCAGAACCGTGAACTCCTTTCGCTCTGTCCCCCACAGCTTTTCCTGCTAACTTTCTCTGTTGTCTTTAGTGTAGGTAGGTTGAGAAGTCTGGTAACTGCCACAGCTCACTGATTCAGGGTGCTAGGGCCTGTTCCGCCCAGCTCCTGGTCTGGTTGGTCCAGGCACAGCTCACTCAGGGCTCTGCTCCACTCCGCTCCCAGTTCTGTGCAATAGACCTTACCCAGCGACCATCCAGGCTGTCCTGGGCTGGAGCCCTGCTTCGCTCTGCTCTTTCGTGGGTTCTGCAGTTCTTCTCTGTTGTCTTTGGTGTTTGTGGGTTGAGAAGTCTGGTAACTGCCACAGCTCACTGATTCAGGATGCTAGGGCCTGTTCTGCTGGGCTCCCAGTCTGGTTGGTCCAGGTGTGGCTCAGGCTAGGCTCTGCTCCACTCGGCTCCCAGTTCCATGCGATAGATCTTACCCAGCGACCATCCAGGATGTCCTGGGCTGAAGCCCTGCTTCCCTCTGCTATTTTGTGGGTTCTGCAGTTCTAGAATTTGTTCAGAGCCATTTTGATAGGTTTTTGGAGGGATCTGGGGGGGAACTCACGCAAGTCCCTGCTTTCCAGCTGCCATCTTGGCTCTGCCCTGCTTTAACATACACTTTTTTTTTTAAACAATCTGTTTATTTTTTTTTGGTGGGGGGAAGGCAGGGCAATTGGGGTTAAGTGACTTGCCCAAGGTCACACAGCTAGTTAAGTGTGTCAAGCGTCTGAGGCCATATTTGAACTCAGGTCCTCCTGACTTCAGGGCTGGTGCTGTACTTACTGTGCCACCTAGCTGTCCCTTAATATACACTTTTTAAAATTTTGAGCTCCAAATTCCCTCCATTTGTCCCAAGCCTCCCTCTCCTTGAAAACGTACTTTGATATAGATTATACATGTGCAGTTATACTCAACACATTTCCACGTTAGCCATATTGCAAAGAGAAAATACAGACAAAAAATCCCCAACAAAAATAAAGGAAATAAAAAATGTATGCACTCTTTTCCACCATGGAACTGTGACCAGGGCCCTTCTCCCCTGTAGTCTGTATTGTTAATGTGTTTTTGCTTAAGGGGCAGCTAGGTGGCACGATGAGTAGAGCACCTGCCCTAGAGTCAGGAGGACTTGAGTTCAAATCTGGCCTCAGTACTTGACACACTTACTAGCTGTGTGACCTTGGGCAAGTCACTTAACCTCAATTGCCCTGTCTTCCCCCCTCAAAAAAATGTATTTTTACTTAATGGGAAGATCTTTCCCATCCATTTCCCATCCATGTGATCTGCTTAAGTCACATGGAAGCCTAAGCCAGATGAGTTTGAGTCACATGAGCCTGGGTCACAAGGATTGTGATGCCCTCTGACCCTGAAGAAGTATATATATACTCTGAGGTTAGCATTTTGCTTTGGGGGCTCACTCATGGGAAGACTGTTCACGTAATGTAGCCAGATGTGATGCTCCTTTAAGGAGCCCCCAGCTTTGAAAAATCCAGATGTTGGTGCTTCTCTCTCTGGTAACTATGTATGTATTGCTTTTGGTCAGACAGTTGGAAGCTCTGTCTGTTGGTCTTTGCTGTTTGTATTTGCACTGTTTATATAATTTCTGCTTGTAATTCCTGTTTGTATTTTCTCTGAAGTTCAGGTTGCTGACTTTTCCCCTGAACTAAGTAAATGATAATATATATGTTTGATTAAAGTAAGACTGTTGACCCCTTTTGAGTTACTTTCCTTTAGAAAAGCAGATCAAAGAACCTGTGCTAGCAGCCCTCCTGTGTGCTGGCATTATTGGTCTTATACCCCTACAGCAGCTGCAAGTAACATTGTTGTTACATGATTACAAGGATTAGTGCTCCTCTTCACCCTGGGACTGCAACCCACAACTGTGTATGGGAATGCAACAAGGTCCTGTACCCAGTGCCAGTAAAGGGTGCTCTGAAATCTCCATACAGTTACAGCCCCTGGTCTGTGGGCAGAGAGTTCTTCCAAAGCTGCTGCTGCCACTGATGCAGTCACCTCCAAAGCCTACTGCTGGATGCTGCAGAGTGGCCTGTGTTGCACTGTGCCCCAAGCTTGACCAACACCCCAGTGAGACAGATCTTTCCTGCCAACCTCCTAAGTTGTCTTGGGCTAGAAAATTTTTTCACCTGGGCCTTTTGTTCTGCTGCTCCAGGATTAGATTTGAAGTACTATTATAAAGTTGTTTAGAGGGGAATTTGGGAGAATTCAGGTGAATTCCTGCCACTACTCTGCCATCATGGCTCTGCTTCTCTCAGTGTGCTTTCATCATTTTCACAGGCAACTTTCATAAGCCATCTATTAGATAAGAATAACTCATTATAAAATAAACTTCTAAGGCCCTTTGCTTCAGCTGTGGAAGGACCTAGTTTCTTATTAAACTACTTCATTATTTTAGAACTTCCCAATACTCTTTCAGAAACTTCTCTCACAGAGTAATTAAGATTTTATAACCTCAGCAAAGCTGAAGATTCAGAGGACTGAAACTCTGGTAAGTCCCCAAAGAATTTCATACATATTCACAAAATCTGTGGTACTTTCCCAAACTGTTATTATAATTCATTTTAAAACAAAATATACCCAGTTAAATACTTGATGGTTTGTTTTAACCATAACAAAATTTTCTTTAAAAAGAGGAGTTCATTTTCCAATGAATGATTTCCCAAACATCACAATACAAAGAAAAGTGAGAAGCTTAACAATGACATAAACAATATTATGGATTTTAAAAGAAAACACAAAACTTATTGTCACTCAAATGACATCAATTCAGTTGAATGCATTTCCAAGTCACCTTACCTAGAAAATCACTTTGTCCATCTAGCAATTTGGCAATCTGTACTAATTCCATTTGAAATCCAGTAGGGAATACTTACATTTTTAATTCTTATTCATGTGGTTTCTAAGCATATCACTGTAATGCCAAGTATCTAGTGTTTTTTTAATTAAGATACTGGAAGTAAAAGTATTTTGCAATAAAAAAAAATCCATTCCCCCGTAGATCAGCGGTCAAACATATGAGCAGAGCTCAAAAGAAGAATTGTAAACTACTAACAAGCATATAAATCACTGATAATAAGAGAAATAAAATCAAAACAACCATGAGGTTTCACCTCATGACCTGCAAATTAGCAAACATGAGAAATATTGCAGGGGCCGTCAAAATAAACACAAGCTATGAATCACTACCACTACTTTGGAAAACAATTTGGAATTATGCAAATAAAGTGACTGAAGTGTCCAAACCCTTTGACTCAAAGATTCCCCTAGGTTTATAGGAAGCCATTGATGAGAAGAAAGCTTCCATGTACAATAAAATAATTATAGTAGCACTTTTTGTGAAAGCAAAGAATTGGAAAGAAAGTAGATGTCCATCGTTTGGGAAATGACTAAACAAATTGTGTCCATGAATGTAATTGCTATAGGAGAAAAATATAAATCTACCACAACACAGAAATTATAGAGGTAAAAACCTAGGTTTTATTACACTTGACTATCAGTTCAGGAGGGCAGATAGGTGGCCCAATGGATAGAGCTCTAACCTTGGAGTCAGGAAGACTTGACTTCAAATTCAGCCTCAGACATTTATTAGTTATATGAACCTGGGCAAGTCACGTAACCCTGTTTGCCTCAGTTTCCTCATCTGTAAAATGAGCTAGAGAAGGAAATGGAAAACCACTCTAGTATCTTTGCCAAGAAAATGTCAAATGGAGTCATAAAGAGTCAGATACAACTGAACAGCAATAATAGGTTTAGGATTAAAACAACAACAACAAAACACTGAACCAAGATTGGAATTTCTGACAAGCTTTTATAGGAAAAATTATGTCTGAGAGTCAGAAAAAAATAATTTTTTTAACACAGCAATCTTTATAGCCTCTGGGGCCATAAAGGTCACACTGGCCTAGTGTAGCAATAATTCGATGAGCAGCTGTTGTGGGGGTGAATGACCAACACCCACCAACAAGAGCTGTCAGGTTCTTTTGATCTGCTTTACTAAGGAAAGTTACTTTAAAGGGTTAACAATCTTATTTCAATCCAACGTACAAATATCATTCACTTAGTTCAGGAGGAAAAGCCAGCAACCTGAACTTCAGAGCAAATAAAAACAAAGAACAGACATACACAATATGAACAGACCAGATCATAATTCATAGTTACCAAGAAACCATCAGTTGACAGTTCAGGAGGCTCTTCAAGCAGCTGCTCCAGAGTCTCCACATTAACACTCCTCCAGGAATGACAGCCTCAAGCAAACAACTCTGTTCTCTCTTTTTATACCATCCTTAGCCATCCTCTGAGCAACCAGAACTTAGACTCCTACTATTGGCTCTGATCTTAGCAACTCCCCTTAGGGCCCTGGGGGCTTCCCATCTCTCTCAAACTAGCAAACTAGTTTGCTAACCAGCCTGGGGCTTTGCACCTAGTAAGACTCGATCAAAGACACTTAATTAATTTAGCATTCTAAAATAGTAAAAGAAAAAGTCCCACCTTAATTACCAATACACCCAGTCAAATGGATTCATTATCTTATGCTTCCTTCAAGTAAGGCTGAACAAACTAAATTAGACAAAATCATCGTCTCATATGATGAGGAAACAAATCCAGTTAAACAGACTCTCAATAGGTAAACTAAGTCAGGTTACAGATTAAGCAATGAGCTTGCAACATCCTACACTTTTAAAACAACAGGCTACGTTTTTTAAAAGTTTCTATGGGCTAATTCAAAGGAAGGGCTTTACATGTTTCAAAGACAAGTCAGGAAAATTCTTCTACAGATAAAATCTTTTTTGGAAGGTTTTAAAGATGCTATATTCCTTTCTTCCTCTCATTTGGTTTCTTATCTCAAGAATGTCAAAATTCTTCCCTTAATAGTACCATTCCATGATTCAGGGTTTGTTTGTTTTTTTGCTAGGTGAGCTTAATTTTAACAGGAAACATATTTCAGGAGTCAGCTCGATATTCAGAAGAAATGACATAAAATAAAATAAAAGGAAAGTGGAATCTTCTCTTCACATAGCAAAATGTTACTATGCTATAAGAAATGATGACTATAGAGAAGCATAGAAAGATCTATATAAACTGATGAAGGACTAAGAAAATAGTACGCACAATGTAAATTTTTAAAAACTCACAATGAGTCAACAAACATAGCTTCAAAAAGTTATTTATTAATTTTTAGTTTATAACATTCAGTTCCACAAGCTTTTGAGTGTTAAATTTTCTCCTCCTCCCTCTCCTCTCCCCTCCCCAAGACTGTGTGCAATCTGATAAAGGTTCTACATATACATTTTTATTAAATATATTTGCACATTAGTCATGTTGTAAAGAAGAATTATAACCAATGAAATGAACCATGAGAAAGAAGAAACAAAACAAAACAAAAAAGAGAGAGAACAAATAGTATGCTTCAATCTGCATTCAGGCTCCATGATTCTTTCTCTGGATGTGGATGGCATTTTCCATCGTGAATCTTTTGAAATTGTCTTAGAGCCTTGCATTGCTGAGAAGAACCAAGTCTATCAAAGTCAGTCATGGCCCAATGTGGCTGTAACTGTGTATAATGTTCTCCTGGTTCTGCTCCCCTCACTTAGCATCAGTTCATTTAAGTCTTTCCAGGTTTTTCTGAAATCCGCCTGCTCATCATTTCTTATAGCACAACAAACATTCCTTGAGTGCTTACTATGTACCAGGCACTATCTGAGCCCTGGAGATACAAAGAGAAGCAAAAAACAATCCCTGCCCTCAAAGAACCCACACCTGTAATAGGAGAGACAGCAAACAAATATATGCAAACAAACTCTGTACAGGATAAATAGGAAATAATTAAAAGAGAGAAGGCATTAGAATTAACAGGGGTTGAGTAAGGCTTCATGAAGAAGGTGGGATTTTAGTTGGGACTTTAAGGAAGCTAGGGAGGTCAGTAGGTGAAGAGGAGGGAAAGAACATTCCAGGCATGGTTGATAGCCAGAGAGAATGACTAGAACTGAGAGATAGAGTTTGCAGAACTTCCAGGAGGCCAGTGCCATTGGGTCTAGCATATGGTGGGGAATAAGAAGACAGGAAAGGTAGGAGGGGGTAAGGTTTGGAAGGGTGTTGAATGTCAAACAGAGGATTTTGTATTAGATCTTGGAGGCAATAGAGAGGAGCTAGAGTTTGAGTAGGGGAGTGACATAATCTGATCTAGCTTTAGGAAAATCACTTTAAGGGCTGAATGGGGCATTGGAGTAGGGAAAGACTTGGGGCAGGCTGATGCACCAATAGACTACGGCAATAATCTAGGAGTGAGGTGAGGAGGGCCTGTAGCAGTGGTGGCCATGTCAGAGAGAAAGGGACATGTTGGAGAGATGTTGTAAAGGATGAAATCATCCTTCCCAGAAGGGAATGTTACAAAAGTGTGACTCTAAAGAAGAAAATACAGTAAAATACTCCCCAACCCCTCATCCCCACCCCATACCTTCACACTTGGTTGGTCCATGAGTGTGGTATGTGGCAAATATTTTCATATTTTGCCATGTATTGATCAGTTTTGCTGACTTTTTCTTCTTTTTGCTTAAAAATTTTGTTATATGGGGTATTTCTCTGTGAGGGGAAAGAAGGAGAAATATGGGGAAAATGTTTGTGATGTTAAAAAATACGTAAATAAAATTTATTGGGCAACTAGATGACACAATGGGGATGGAATACCCAACCTGGAGTTAGGAAGACATCTTCCTGAGTTCAAATATCCAACCTCAGACACTTACTAGTTGTGTGACCCTAGGCAAGTTGCTTAATGCTGTTTGCCTCAGTTTCCTTGTTTGTGAAATGAGCTGGAGAAAGAAATGGTAAACCACTCCAGAATCTTTACCAAGAAAACCCCAAAGAGCTGGACAGGACTGAACAACAATAATAAAAATAAAATTTAGTTTTTTAAAAGTGTTTTGCAAATCTTAAAGTGCTCCACTAATGCACCGTATTATGTCAAGAGACAGTGTGTCATAGGAGAGAAAGCACTAGACTTGGAGTCAGAAAAGACCAGCGTTCAAATTTCTCCTCAGACGCTCACTAGCTGTGTAAGGCTGAGGCAACTTATCAAGCCTCAGTTTCCTCATCTGTAAAATGGGGATTACTTCATAGGGTTATTGTGAGGATTGAATGATATAATGTATGTAAAGTGCCTCAGAGACCTTAAAGAGCTACATAAATGTGAACCTCCTCATTTCTGCCTCCTGGCTTCCTTTAAGTCCCAACTAAAATTCCATCTTCCACAAGAAGCCTTTCCCAAATCCTATTAATTCTAGTGCCTTCCGTCTATTAATTATTTCCCATTTATCCTGTGTATAGTTTACTTTGTTCATTGTCTCCCTCATTGGATTGTGAACTCCTCAAGAGCAGGGACTGTCTTTTGTCTCTTTTTGTATCCCAGGGCTTAGCATAGAGCCTAGCACACAGTAGGTGCTTAATAAATGCTTATTATTAATTGATAGAATTAAGAAGGGTTGGGAAAGGCTATAGAAGGTGAGATTTTAGTTGGGATTTGAAGGAAGCCAGGAGGTAGATTTATGCCGGCATGATAGATAGCCAGAGAAAATGCCTGAGCCAAGAGACAGAGTGAGTTGTTTGTGTAACAGGGCAAGGGGCCAGTGTCACTGGATGGAAGAGGACCTGGGGGAGAGGTGGTGTAAGGTATGAGAAGACTGGAAAGGTGGAGGGTGGGGTGGGGAGTGGGCTTTGAACTCCAAACAGGATTTTGTATTTGATCCTGGAGGTGATGGGGAGCCAGTGGAGTTTATTGAGTAGGGGGGATGATGTGGTCAGATCTGAGCTTTAGGACAATTACCTTAGTGTCTAAATGGAGGATGGACTGAAGTAGGGAGAGACTTGGGGCAAGTAGATCCACCAGCAGACTAATACCATAGTCCAGGTATGAGGTGAGGAGGGTCTGCACCATAGTGGCAGCAATGTCAGAGAAGGCAGCATATTGGAGAGATGTGGCAAAAGTGAAATCAACAGGCCTTGTCAACAGCTTGGATATGAGGGATGAGAATAATGAGGAGTCCAGGATGACTACTAGACTGTGAGTCTAAGGGACTGGGAAGATGGGTTTGTCTTCTACAGTAACAGGACAAGTATGTGGGAAGGGGGTTATAGGGGAAGGATGACTTCAGTTTTAGACATGTCGAATTTAAGATGTCTACTGGACATCCTGGGTGAGATGTCTGAAAGATAGTTGGAGATGATAGACTGAAAGTGAGTAGAGAGAGGATAGGGCTGGACAAGTAGAACTATGGCCTCTTTATGAAGTGTGGATGTCACCAAAGGGTTGGGAAGTGTGACAGTGCTTTGGGTATACAAGCAACTCTTTCCATCACCGACTGGCTAGTGCAGAAGTTCTTGCCATGAATGGATTTAAGGTGGTCCATGAATTTCTTTTTTGTTGTTGAAATTCTTATAACTGTATTTCAATACAATTGGTTTCCTTTGTAATACTACACATTTTATTGTACTCATTTAAAAACATTATTGTAAGAAGGTGACCACAGGCTTTTCTAGATTGCCTAAGGGGTCTATGACACAAAAACACTAAAGGACTCTAGAAAACCCCTCCAGAGAAGTGGCAGCTGTATTTCCCTACAAGACACACACACACACACACATACACACACACACTCTTCCCCTCGAAATCTGCAATCTGACTGCCTAACTTGGCTGATCTACCCTGGAAATAAAGATAGATGTGGCCCTGCCCAAAGCATTGTCCTCATTTCTGAAGATAGATGACCCCAGTACTCACAGCAGTTCACAGGGCAGCTCACAAACCCCAGTCCCACTCACAGTACCCCAGATGTTTGCCTGGAATGACAAGTCAAGCAAAAATTAAAGGGGACCCCTGGAGTCATCTCATCCTGCCAGCCTTCTCCCCAGGGATTGGGGAGCCAGTGAGCAAGCTGCAAAAGGGGAAGGGAAGACCAGGGAGGGAAGTGAGTCACCAAGGGTCAGATAGTGAGTGAATGGCAGAGCCGGGGTGAGAAGCCAGGCATCCTGATCTGCGGTTAAACAACACCGGCTCTTACCTGATCCAAACCAAGCCATGAGATTGTATCATGTACAGAGGTTCTATGATCAAGATGAGAGGGATAGGACATAGGCCAAACAGAGAAGTTTAAAATTCCATTCTGTATGGCCAAAGGATAAGAGTTATGTTTAAAATCTACAAAATCCTGCCAGATCTGAATCTTATTCCCAAATTCTCTCCTCTTGGGTGCCCTCTTGAAGTTCTAGGGAAATAACTTCGGAACAAATAAAAAAAATATGACAAAGATAACATCAATACATATTTGAGACAGGTTCAGAAGCCTGGATGAATATTTACAAAAAGCTGGAGGAGGTGGGGGTGGTATTTAGGCTGGCATCAAGGAGAGCACATATGCCCTTCCACAGCATGTCTTTTGGTGCCCCTAGGAGAAATAGATCCTGACCCAAGAGGGCATTTCTCATTTTCTCTTATATTTGAGTTTGAAGGAAGCTTAAGAAGATCCCTAACCTATCCAGTGCGGGTCTAAATATTCTTCATAAAAGGAGCCTGTGGTACTTCCAAAGAGTATGTTTCAGTTTCATAACCAGATGCCATCTACTCTGAGCTGGAAATTATGAGAAAGATGAAGAAAGCCTCAAGGACAGAGCTACCTAAGAATTGTCTGCATCGATGATGATCTTTCCCTACCACCCCAGAGGCTGCAATAACCAGGATTAAGGACATCCCATTATCACCCCAGTTGAAGCATCATAGCACCACCAATGCCCTGATAATCCCATGACCTCACACCGGTCCCCACCCCTGCATTGTTCCCAGACCCAGCACTTTCATCATCAGTCAACTTCCACTAACTGTAGGGCACTAATCCTCCCTGAACTTCTCACAGCTGACCCAAATCATTGTGTTGACTCTTGATTTCAAATTCAGTGAATATTTTTAAAAAATTAATAGCATTTAATTTTTTCCAATTACATGTAAAGACAATTTGCAACATTCATTTTTTGAAAGATTTTGAGTTCCAAATTTTTCTGTTACCCTCCCTCCCCAGGATTGGCAAGCAATCTGATATAGGTTATTCATGTGCAATCACATAAAACATATTTCCACATCAGTCATGTTGTGAAAGAAGAAACAGAACAAAGGAAAAAAACACACACAAAAAAAGTGAAAACAGTAGGCTTCCATATGCACTAAGCCTCCATCAGTTCTCCCTCTGACTGTGGATGGCATTTTTCATCATGAGTCTTTTGGAATTGTCTTGGGTCGTTGTGTTGCAGAGAAGAGCTAAGTCAATCATAGCTGATCATTGCACGATACTACCGTTACTGTGTACGATGTTCTCCTGGTTCTGCTCATTTCAGTGAGCATTTATTAAGCAACAACTGTATGCTAGGCATAGTGCCCAGATAATTTAAAATTAACTTTTTTTTGTTACTTTTTGAGTTCCAGGTTGTCTCCCTCCCTCCTTCCTAACCCTGCATTGGAGAAGGCCAAAATTTGATATAGATATATATGTGGAACCATACAATCCATACTTCCACATATCAGTTCTTTCTCTGGAGATGGATAGCATTTTTCTTCGTAAGTCCTTCAGAATTGATTTCAATGATCACATTACTCAAAATAGCTTAGTCATTCACAACTCTTTGAACAATATTGCTGGATACAACGTTCTCCTGGTTCTGCTCATTTCACTCAGCATTACATCAAGCAAGTCTTTCCATGGTTTCCTCAAATCTTCTGACAGCACCATAATATTCTTCCATCACAATCATAATTCCACAACATATTCATCCATTCCCCAATTGATGGGCATCCTTGATTTCTAGTTCTCTGCCACCATAAATCTGCTATAAATATTTTAGAACGTATCCTTTCTTTTCCTTTTTCCCTGATCACCTTGGGAAACAGACTTAATAGTGGTATTGCTGGGTCAAAGGGTAGATAGCTTTATGACTCTTTGGACATGATTCCAAGTTGCTCTCCAAAGGATTACAAAATTTAGGAAAGCTTGGCTCCCTGCCTTCATGAATCATAGAATCATAGATTTAGAACTGTGAGGAAACTCAGCAGTCGTCAAATCTAATCTCCTCATTTTACAAACGAGGCACTGAGGTTAAATAACCTACCCAGACTCCCACAGCTAGCAAGAACTTGAACCTACATCTTCCCAACTTGGACTGACATTTTTGCTCCTACGCTACGCTACACTTCATCAGTCAAGTTGGGGACATGACACATAGCATAAATACCTATGAAAACAAAATACTGTTTAAGATAGGTGCCAAGAAAGTGTATGTGCCAGGCAAAACCATATGACCAAGACAGGAAGCACTAAATCATGGAGGAGCTGAAACATAGCTGGGCTATAAAGAATCCTTTGGGGGAATTATTTTGTGTGGGGGGGGTGGGAGGTAGGGGGGAAGAGTAACTATTTTCTTTTTCTAGAAAAAATACAATCCTAATGACCTGAGTAAGGTTTTCTTTTTACTCACCACCATGGCTGAGGCAATTCAATAAATAAATAAATTTAACCTAGTGGTTGAATAAGATCATGTGAATGAGCTTCAGGAAACAAAAGGAAAAGAAGATGGAAGTAGTCGGGTTAAAGCTTCCCCTCTGGACAGAGGCATTTATGACCATCTGATTCCTGGAAATAAAGAGACCAATCTGGAAGATTTCTCTCAACTCTACATCACTGTCCTGCTTCCTGTCACCTCAAACTGTCTCCAGTTTCCCTCCATAAGAACAGTCACCACATATTGGCCACATAATCACAGGGCTCACCCTGGAGTTGACCACACTGAACCCAGTCCCAATACTTGCCCAATTGAAGGAGCCCATATTGGGGGCTAGAAGGTACTTCAGAGGCCAAAGTCTAGTCTAGGGGTGTGAAGCCTGCAGCCTCGAGGCCACATGTGGCCCTCTAGGTCCTCAAGCGCAGCCCTTTGACTGAATCCAAACTTCACAGAACAAATCCCCTTAATAAAAGGATTTGTTCTGTAAAACTTGGACTCAGTCAAAAGGCTACACCCAAGGCCACATGTGGCCTGGAGGCTGCAGGTTCCCCATCTTCCAACCCCCCTCATTTTACAGTAGAGGAAGTTGAGACAGTAGGAGGATGTGATTTCCCTAATATCACCTAGGCAGTGTAGTAGGTAGTATTTGAACCCAGGTCCTCTGACCCCATAGCCAAATGCTCCTTCCATTGTGCCAACCTGTCTCTCTCACACTAACCAGGTCAATATACACTAAGCATGCTAGGGGTTCAGAACCCAATAACAATACATAGATTCTGGAGATAGCACAGGTTGCAATCCAATCCCAACAGCAATCCTGATTGCCTCATATTGACTCTAACCACAACTCATTGACCGGACCAATTATCTCATAGACATTATCCACTGACCTCAATCACCCTCAAGCTCACCCTAAACTCAGCATTGACCCCTAGTTCTCGCTCTTACTGGCCAATACATAGTGTAGCATAGATATTTCAAAGTGGGATGAAGAGATGGAAAGAGCCTTGTATTAGGAGCCAGTCTTGGCTTCACTATGCTAGCCACAGGACCTTGGACAAGTCATCTACCATCTCTAAGTCTAATTTTCTTATTTATATAGTAAGAATGACATCTACCCATCTTAATGTCGTTGTGATAAAATTGCAACCAAATGAATTGTTTATGAAAACACTTTTGAAAATTGCAAAGTACAATATGAATTAATTATATTATTGTTGTTGTAGCTGTCACATAAGGTCCCAAATCACTTGACAATGAGTGATCCTAATTCTGATACCACAAGCAAAGTAGGGGAGCATAGAATAGTTTGCCTGTCAGATCTACGGATAAAGGAAGAATTTAAGAGCAAACCAGAGATAGAGATCATTACAAAATGTAAAATGTATAATTTTGATTGTATTAACTTAAAAAGCTTTTGCACAAACAAAACCAATGCAACCAAAATTAGAAAAAAAGCAGGGGGAAAAGCAGGAAAGAAAACTGGGAGGAAATTTTGTAGCAAATATCTCTGATAAAGGCTTCTGCATGGGGTGGATAATTGTGAAGACTTCACAGGGTATGTCTAATGGAGAGGTTTTGGGATTTGGCCTTGTAATTTTGGGAAAGCATACCCTTCCCCCACTCTCAGATGTTAGAAGATAATAAACTTCCTGTGAGCTATTTGTTCTCTGCTCTGGGAAGGGTCCCTCCTTCCCCCATCCCATTTCTCCTCCTAGACTTTCAGACACCACCCTGGCAGTTGAGTTTTGATAGGGAAAAACCTGAACGAACCAGATCAATCTTGGTCCTCTGCGTAGTTTTCGCGCCTAGACTGTAAGCCCACCTCCCAGCCAATGGTGAGAATGGATAGAGGTGGGTGGGAATCTTTTTCATTAAGACTATAAATTAAGGCAGGTTCCCTTTTACCTCACATCCTCCCAAATCTTGCAAGGTTTGTAGAATAAAGTTACTTTGTTTCTCTTAAAGATGTCTCTCCTATTATTTAAAAATTCTGTCCCATACACTTCATTTCTCAAATATATAGAGAACTGAGTCAAATTTGTAAAAATACAAATCATTTCCCGATTGATAAATGGGCAAAAGATTTTAACAGGCAGTTTTCAGAAAAAGAAATCAAAGCTGTGTATAGTCATATGAAAAAATGCTCTAAATTACTATTGATTAGAAAAATGCAAATTAAAACAACTCTGAAGTACTATTTCATACCTATCAGATTGGTTAATATAACAGAAAAGGAAAATGATAAATGTTGGAATGGATGTGGGAAAACTGGGACACTAATGCACTGCCAGTGGAGTTGTGACCTGATCCAGCCATTCTGGAGAACAATTTGGAACTATACACAAAGGTCTATAAAGCTGCACATATCCTTTGATCCAGCAATACTATATCTAGGTCTATATCCCAAAGAAATCATAAAAAAAGGGAAAAGGCCTACATGTGCAAAAATATTTATATGAGCCCTTTTAGTGGTGGCGAAAATTGAGGGGATACCCTTCAATTGGGAAACAGCTGAACAAGCTGTGGTATATGAATGTAATGGAATACTGTTGTGCAATAAGAAATGATGAACAGGCAGATTTCAGAAAATCCTGGACAGATACTGTGCTAGGGACTGGGGATGCAAAGACAAAAAAAAAAAAATGAAACAGTCCCTCCCCTCAAGGAGTTTACATACTTTTGGAAAAAGACATGTAAATAGGTAAGAAAATACAAGATAATTTAAGGAAGGAGAGAACAGTAAGAACTGAAGGGATCAAGGGAGATTTTCTTTAGACGGTGGCGCCTAAGCTGAGCCTTCAGGGGATCTAAGAATTACAAGAGGCAGAGGGGAGAAGGAAATACATTTTAGGAATAGGGAACAGACAGTCTGTGCAAAGGGACAGAGATAAGTTCTCCAAGTTGGGGGAACAGCAAGTGAGCCACACTGGACTGTAAAGTATGTGAAGGGGAAAAGGTAAAATAAGCCTGGGAAGGTAGGTTAGAGTCAAATTATAAAGGCTTTTAAATGCCAGACTGAGGAGTTTATTACATAGTATTTAACAGCCAATAGGCAGCCATTGGAGAGTTTTGAGCAAAGGGGGTTCAGGTTGTGCTTGAAAACTATTTTGAGAGCTGCATTCAAATCCTATATCTAACACAACTACCTCTTTGACCTCGGGCAAATTGCTTAACCTTCTTTTGGCCCTGTTTCTTCCATAAAAATGAGTTTTGGGAGAAAGATAAGTTATTTTAGACATGTTGAGGTTCACTACAAATTTAAATTATTTTTGTCTCATCTGGGTTCTCGCTACTGCACAGTCATCCTGTTATTCTCCTCTGATAAATTCTGTTTCACACTCTCCTCAGTAGCTGCTCCAAACCTTCTCTTCTGTCCTCTAGGCCTCTTTACACCTCTCCCCTTGGCCCCACTGAAGAGCTTGTCTTCTATCTTATTTACTGAGAAAATTGAAAAGACTCCTCATGAGCTTCCATTTCACCCCTACTCCACACCTTAAAAGCCATGGTCACACTTTTCTTTGGAAAGACTGCATAAAAGGAAAGAAGGAGGGAAGGAGGAAGGAAGGGAGGAAGGAAGGAAGGAAGGAAGGAAGGAAGGAAGGAAGGAAGGAAGGAAAAAAATTGTATTTCATTTCCAATGACTTACCGAGAGGTCATATACAAAAATGAATTTCTTATTCTACATATTAGCCTATCATCTCTCTGTCATGAAATGAGTAGCATTCTTCTTTATCAGTTCTCTGGAATCATGGCTGAATATTTAGCTGATCAGAGTTCTTAAACCCTTCAAAATTGTCCGTTTTCATAATATTGGCTTTATAAATCATTCTTTTGATTTTGCTCACTTCATTATACATTAGTTCACATCAGCCTTTCTAAATCTGTTTGATTTCATCTTTTCCCTCATTTCTTATGGCACAACAATATTCCATTCATTTGTAAATCAATTTTTTTTGGCTATTCCTCAATACAATTTGACTTCTGTTCTCACCACTGATAGAAACTACTCTCTCTACGATTTCCAATGCTATCTTAATTGTGAAGTTCTAATGGCCTTTTCTCAATCCTCATTTTTCTTGACTTTCTGGCAGCCCTTGATCTCATATATCACTTTCTCCTGATTCTTCTCCTACCTATCTCATTCTCAGTTACCCCCTAAGTATTGGTTTCCACCCCCACCTATGTTCTGAGTACTCTTCTTTCTCTCTCTCTTCCCTTTGGGTAATTCCATCGATTTCCATGAGTTCAATTACCATCTCCTTGTGGAAGACCTGAAATCTATATATCCTGCTCTAATCTCTTCCTTGAGTCACAGTCCCACAAAACCAACTACCCACCCAGTTCAAACTCAACACGTTAAAAATAGAATTCATTACCCTCCTCCCTAAACCCACCGTTCCTCCTTACTCTCCTATTTTCATGAAGGGCACCCCCATCATTCCAAGTCACACAGGCTGGTGAATTCAAAGCCATAATCACATTTTCACTTTTCCTCATCCAGTCAGTTGTTATGTGTGGTAGCAGCACTATCCTAAGGCTGTACCCTAAAAAAAGGTCAGATAATTTTTCCTTAAAAGGTATTGAAATCACCCTTGAGATATGATTGGCCCAGAGGACTAAGGCTAGACCCATTGACCTTTAGCTTCCTTGTGGCCTCCGTGCAAAAGACAACACAGAAAGAGGCTTTTGACCAGTGCACCAGCATGACCAACGCTGAGGCAGGGAAGCTTTGCTCAGTGGAATCAGTGATGTATCCTTGCCAAAAAGCCTTTACATACTATGCTCGAGCAAGCCTCCTTTTGTCAACTGTTAAATGACCTATGAGCATCTTGTTTCATTTCAATCCCAAAGGTGAACTGCTGGATCAGCCTGTGTCAGGTCTTGGTCTATAACATCATGCCATGTCTATTCTACCTCCTTTATATCCTTCACATTCATCTCCTTCTCTCTACTCACTAAGCTCCTACTCTATTTCTGGCTATTGTCACTTTTTACCTAGACTACTGGTCTTCCTAATTAATCTTCCAATCAACCAATCAACGAGCATATATTAAGTGCCTAGTCAGACACTACACTGTACTAGGCTTTGGAGAGAAAAAACAAAAAAGTCCGCCTTTAAGGCAATAAACCTAAGAGAAGACAATATAGACATATTTGTAAAATAGATACAATGTGATTTGTTGGGTAAGGAACTTGTAACAGCTGGAGGCATCAGGAGAGAGCTCATGTAGAAGATTGTGCTTGAGCTGAACCATAATAGTGACTCTGATCATCCCAAAAAGATGCCAGCCAGTATTGACCCCAATGATCAGATTCTGAGCCCAAACTACATTGACCATAATCATTAGATTATAAATTCCTTGAAGGGAAGGACTAAAGGACTAGCTTCCCTCTTCTTTGTATCCCCAGTCCTTCCCTCCCCTCTCCTCCAGCTTCCCTCCTTCTCCCTTTGTCCACATAGGGAGCTCTGCCCAAAGGAATGTTAATTTTGATTGCTGAAACCTCAATATCTTAGGGCTTATGGGCTACAGTTCTTTCTTTAGGACCACACCTTAAACCCAATTCACTCTGGTCCCCATTGATTGGCCAACAATAGGTCCCAGCCCAAGCCCCACTTAGTGGTCCTTGTTTGGGCCCAGGTGGCTCAGAGTGAATATAAATAGCAATTATTTCTGGTTTTTCCAGAAACCCTGAGGGTCTTCCCCCTCAGATAGATTTAGTTTTCTAAACTAGGTGAAAGAGGCCATTCTTGGTCTCATTTCTTACCTAGCCTTAATCACTGAAAGGGCAAACTGGCAATCTTGAAAAGACCTCAACTTTAAAAGGCAGAAAGATCTTCTACTGCATCCAGGGCCATCTCCAGTCATCCTGCTCTATATCTTGCCACTGAATGGGTATTATCTCAGTCAAACTGAGACTTGTTAAAGACCTTAGTTTAAAAAGGCCAAGGCCTCCCACTGCATCCTGGGTCATCTCCAGTCATCCTGATCTATATCTTGCCACTGGATCCAGATGGCTCGAGAGGAGAAAATGAGGCTGGTGACTTTGTACAGCCCTCCCTCACTTAAATCCAATTCACTTGCATGTCATGGCATCACCTTCCTGATGCCACGGTCCTCTTCGAGAATGAAAGCCAAACAGCAACAACAGCTTAGCATAATGCCTGGCACACACACAGTAAATAGATATTAATTCATTGATTGATTGATAATCCCAACATTGGCCTCAGTCCCTCACACAAGTGCCTGCCATCACACATTTGTGGCATCATCATAGTAAGGGAGATGGAGAGGGATGGAACCTGACACATGGAGTCTTCCCCATTCTCCCAGACAAACATATTCTCTTCCTTCTAAAACATTAAACAAAATTCCTCCTTTGCCCTCATTCCTTCATGCCTTGTTTCATAAGTGCTCATGTATATGTTGTCTTTCCCCATTAGATGGTTCACTTGAGGCTGGGTCACTTTTTAAAAAATCTTCATCTTTCTGGCACCTAGTATAGTGCCTTTCTCATGGTAGGCACTTGAAAAAAAATTTGGGATTGTATGGGGTGGATAATTGTGAAGACTTCACAGGGTATGTCTAATGGAGAGGTTTGGGGATTTGGCCTTGTAATTTTGGGAAGGCATGTCCTTCCCCCTCTTTCTCTCAGATGTTAGAAGATAATGAACTTCCTGTGAGCTATTTGTTCTCTGCTCTGGGAAGGGTCTCTCCTTCCCCCATCCCATTTCTCCTCCTAGACTTTCAGACGCCACCCTGGCAGTTGAGTTCTGATAGGGAAAAACCTGGACGAACGGGATCAATCTCGGTCCTCTGTGTAGTTTTCGAGCCTAGATTGTAAGCCCGCCTCTCAGCCAATGGTGAGAAGGGATAGAGGTGGGTGGGAATCTTCTTCATTAAGAGTATAAATTAAGGCAGGTTCTCTTTTACCTTGCCTCCACTCTTATGGAGGTGTGCCCAAGTCTTGCAAGGTTTGTAGAATAAATTTACTTTGTTTATGTCTCCCCTACAAAGGTTTGTAGAATAAATTTACTTTGTTTCTCTAAAGATGTCCCTCCTATTATTTTAAAAGTTCTGTCCCATACAGGATCTCTTGAATTACTGGATGGAGCTGCAAGGGAAGCCTGTGTTTTGGTGAGATTAGACCCTATGGCATTAGGCTTAGGTGCCGGAAGGGTGATTCCCCCCTCCTCCTCAGTTAATCAGGCTCTGGGAACTGACTCAGAATAACCAAACTCACCAGAAACAGAAAGAAACAGAAAGACAACATATTCCGATAATAGCTGAGTGGAATAGCCAAGTGGACCTGAATGCTGCTGTTATCTGGTCAGCACATTCTCTTCCCAGTGGGAAAACATAATTGAAATTTAACCGAATCTCTCATTATATCTTTGTGGACTAAATAGAAACTGGTGGGCCTGATAATAGATAAGTTAAATGGATTTGAAATTAGTTGAACAACTATTCCCAAAGAATGGTGATTAATCATTTCTCATTCCTCTCCAGGCTATCCTCCCAACTCTCTCTACCAAGTCCCCAGAAACCTCTTCATCTTAGAAACTCATTCCAGTCCTGGAATTCACACATTCTAATTGGATGGTTCTGATAGGGATAGGATCTGAACCCCCAAAAGGAAAAGACCATGTCTTTGGGATCTGGACCCTAAAAAGGATAAGTTCCTGGACCTTTCCACATGGCTTGTTCACCTGGGGCAATCAGCCCTTCCCGGTTTATTAACTGCTCTTTCATTGTCATCACCTGGCCCCGCCCTAGGCCACCAATCCCTTAATTCCATCTAGACCCCTTCTCTGTTGCCACCGCCCTTGGTATAAAAGATCCATCTTGCCTCTATGAAAGTGGTTTGATTCAGTCTAGCCTGCTTGCATTGGTGATACAAATGCTTAGATTCCTTAAGAGTCTAGTCAATAGGACAGATTTTTAGAATCACACCCACCTACTGGCATTTTAATAAACCTTGTTTTTCTTTGGCTGAAAGAAGGCTTGGGTCAAATTCATTCCAGCAGGACCCATGTGTCACTATTTCAGGGTACCAGCACCCCTAAGCCCCAACAGTTCCTCCCATAACCTCCATTTAAGCAGAGTGCCCAGGTCAACCACATCTAATTCTTTTTCAGGCTGCACTCTGGTCTTCCTCTACCATGCTAGGGACCTTAATATCTCTGCTCACCCTTCCCCTCTTTATGGGTTATCTTCTGCCATTAGATTATAAGCTCATTGAGGACGGGGACTGTTTTTCTTTCTGCTCGTGCTTGTACTCCCAGCACTTAGCAGAATGCCTAGCACATAGCAAGTTGTTGACTTGTTCACTTAATTAATTAACTTCAGTCTGGAAAGTGGCCTCTAGTGGAGTGCCATGGGCTTTGCTTTTGTTTCTGTTCTGCTAGACATTATTTTTTAAATGGCTTAGATCAGGCCAGCAACATACAGCCCTCAAGCCACAAGCCCAAAAGATTTTGGATGGTAGAGGATGTAGAAGAAAGTAAAGATGTAACAAGTGATTTGTCCATGCTCCGCCTAACCCTCCTTCTACTAGTCACTATTGTGCCCATCATAAAACTTGGTGGTTGGATTGCCACTGCGAGGTGTCTCCTGTTTGTCACGTGATCCTTGGCAACCAACCATCATCAATCTATCTCTAGTCTGAGAGGAGCCATTTCATGATGTGAAAAATGGTGGAAGCAGTTTTGTTTCCACAGAGTCGAAAGTATCTCTCCCCCTCCCTCCCCACAGCTTTAGCAGAAGTCAGGTGACTGATTAGAACTAGTTCTAATCAGAGCTGTGATCTAGCAGACTCCAGGCTTCTGGTTGGGTGAAAGGTGAGAGGCCTGTACGCATGCTTAAACGAGCCATTTGAAGAGGGCATGACATAGGCAGTCAGGGGGTTGCATCTGGTCAATGAAGAGCCTGGTGGGAGATTCAAATTGGGAATCAATAAAAGAATGTACCCAAAGGGGATGTACCCATTTATTCAGACCAAATAAATGTAAAATATAATTAAAATGTTCCTGGTTTCCCAGCAGATGTTGTTTATTCCTAGACAACGTGAGTATATTTATAACAATGATAAAAATCTTAAGTAATAAGAGTAATTAATTAATATTAATTGAAATTTTCCCCTTTTTTAATATGGTTTATTTACAAAATAGTTTAATCCTTAATTATGCCTTTACTTGGAAAGTGAGCTCCTAAACACCTCTCTGGCACCCAAAGAAGTTTATCCTATTTTAATTTTGGCCCACACCTACTGCCAAGCTGTGCAGGTCTGGCTTAGATAAAGAAAAAAGTGGCACAAACATGCCAAGAAGCCATAGAACTGGGAGGGCTACATAACAAACACATTGGACAACTCTGTCCAAAAAGGCCTCCACAGGCTAAAAAAAACACGAGCTCAAAATTTAATAAAGATAAATGTTAATTCCTACATTTGGGTTAAACAAATAAACTGGACAGTTATCAGAAGAGCATTATATGGCTAGGCAATATCCATGTGAAAAAAAGGTCAGGATTAAGTGGACTAAAAACTCAACATGAGTTTGACACAGTAGACAAAAAAAGCTAATGTGATTTGGGGTGATATTAATAGAAACATAGTGCTCAGAACGGGGTGGGGATGGGCTGTGGAGGTATAACCCTTCTGTTCTTTGACCCGGTCAGACTATGTTAGAATGTCATGTTCAGTCCTGGGCACCATATTTTAGAGAGGACATTGAACGTCTGGAATGTGTTCAAAGGAAAGGAACTAGGTTGACGAAAGGAATTGAATCTATGTGATAAAAGGATTATTTGAAGGAACTAGGAATGTTTATCTAAGGGGCAGAAGATGGCTGTCTTCAAGTATTCATAGGGCTATATCCAAAAGATAGATTAGGCTTGTTGGGCTTGGCCTCAAGGGGCTAAACTTGGACCAATGGGTAGGATTTAAAACAAGAGCAAATCTCCACTCACTTTAAGGGAAAATTAATAGAGCTCTCTAAAAGTAGAAAGGGCTGCTTGGAATGGTAATGAGTTCCTCAGCATCAAATGTCTTCAGGTGAAGACTGGATGACCACTGTCCCAGATATGGGTTGGACTGGATAATCTCTGAGATTCTTTGTTTTCTATGAAAAGTCTAATGAATGAGTTAAGGCTAGTGAATTCTTCTCAAGGTTTTGGCAACAGGAGTAGGGCAGGGAAATTATATGGCTGTTGTTTCCTGTTGCTGAGCCCTTTACAGCCCAACAGCAGAGAAAATGTTTTATGAGTCCCATGTGGGAGGAAGTGAAAAAGCAAGGTAGGAGAAAGTGAGAGTGGGAAGGAAATGAGGCAGTTGGCCTAAAGGAAACGGCACCTTGGCCTTGGTACTGGCTATCCATGAGATCCAAGGTGTGGACACTGGCTGTGTTGGCTGCAGGACGACTCATTCCCTAATACTTTGTATATGAAGAGAATAAGAAGGAAAGGGAATCCCAAGCAGGCAGACAAATGTTTATAGGCTTTGAAACTCCAGTCCCACCTGGCGGACTGGGATCCTACAGATGCCTCGGTGATCCTGAGTGGCAGCTGACAATTGCTGTGAATGATGGCAAGCACAGGAAATGGGTAGAGAAGGTTAGGATGGTTTTCAGGAGAGTTCAAGCAAGAAGCTTGAATCTGGGCAATCTGGAAGATGCCAGGAAAGGTCCACATAAAGATTCTAATTTCCAGCAAGAGGGGGCCATGTTGCCAGTTCTCCAGCTCTTCTCCCCGCCTTTAACCCCTCTTCCATGAAATCCTTGCCAGGGAAGGAATAAGCAAGGGGCTTTCCAGAGTTTGTAGTTTTCAGGGTCAGCACCCTCATAAGGGCTGGACTTGGGGCTGGGCAAGCAGCCTGTGGGAGTCTGGACTTCGGGAAGGGGTAGACCTCCTTGTGGTAAATCATTAGTGGGGGGAGTGAGAGAATAAGGCAGACCCTATGATAGCACAACTAGTCCAATTTACCCCTCCCCCCCATATATGTATATGCATACCCACACAGACATATATAACGTATACTTATACTAATACTTTCTAGACATTAGAGTTCTTAGCTTCGGACAAATTTCAGGGCATTCGCAAACTGACGTTTAGTATTTCCTTTGATTATTTAAAAACGTTATTCTGAAAAGGGGTCCATGGGTTTCATCAGACTGTCCAAAGGGTCTCTGACACAAAAAAGGTTGAGAACTCTGGCTTCAGGAGTTATAATATACCTGGGAATTTGGCAGGAATAAGGACTCCATTGTTGATACCCACTGTTTTACCTATCATTGAGGCTACATGGTATAACAGGAATACTGGACTTGGAGTGGGGAAGCCACGGGTTCTAATCCTACCTCAGACCCTGACTAGCTGTTTGACCCTGGCAAATCCCTTTGGACCTCAGCTTTCTCATCTGTAAAAAAACAGGCAGTTGGGCTCAATGACCTCTAATTCAATTCAATAAATATTTATTAAGCACTGACTACATGCCAGGCATCATGCTAAGCACTGGGGATACAGAAAAGGGCAAAGGACAGTCCCTGCCCTCAAGGAGATTACATCTAATGAGGGAGACAACAGGCAAATACATATATACAAAGCAAGCTACAGAAGGGATGAATGGGGAATAATTAACAGGAGAAAGGTGCTATAATGAAGAAAGGCTGGGGAAGGCTTTCTGTAGGGATTTTAGTTAGGACCGAAAGGAAGCCAGAGAGCCAGGATTTTAGAATATGGCTCTCAAAAAAAAAATGCACACTGGACACACTGTTAAGTTTAATTTTCTCGTTAGCATTTTCTCCATCATTTTCTTAACACACCTCTAAATCTATGATCCTTTACTCCTTTTCTTTTTTCTCTCGGATTATCTATCAGCTCCTGATGAAGCATATTATCTACCTCCAGATAGAGAACTAATATTATTTTCTTGTGTTTCTTTCTTTTTTCTTGCTTTAAAAGAACATTTTTTTTAGAATATGGCTAAAATAGAGATTTGTTTTATAAGACCACATGTATTTGAATGGGTTTTATTTTTCTTGTTTTCTCAGTGGATTAGGGAGGGGGAGAAGAGAGGAAGAGAATTTGAACTGAAAAAAAAATTGAAGTGAAAAATCAGAAGACGAAGATGCCCTACCAATTCTCCAAGTCCATCTCCTCCATTAGGCCTCCCTGGACTAGACCAGCCCATTGAGAACTTTCCTTCTATGTATACCTAGAGCATTTCATCTCTCTACCATTCATATGGTTTTTCCTGTATACTACTTTTTATTGTAACTGAATTGTCTCCCGTGTGCATATCTTCCCCAACCCACCTCCATTTGACCTTTGGCTCCTATGGATGCAAGAGCGTGCCTTCATCCCCTATCTTCTCCATAGCACCTAGTCTAGGCCAGAGTACAAAAGCAGGTGCTTAACACAGCCTTGCTGGATGAATGAATGAATTGAATGAATGAATGAATGAATACCAAATGCTTACCTGGCACACAGTAGTAAGTGCTTAATAAATATTTGACTGAATAACCTTGTACCACCACCTTCATTATATACCCAAATAGGCATATTGACCATAGACATAAATATGCGTAGAATATAATTACTTTTCTTCTTTGCTTACTATGGACCACACCATCCACACGTCTGTCAAAGACTGGAAAAGGGTGAGACAAATCTCAGGACCCAAACATATAGAACTCAACACATTGGTTGGACAATTTGAATCCTAACCCTTGCTGGCACCCTAACCAGACCCCTAAACCTAAATAACCCTCCTTCTAATCTTAGTCCAAGCCCTGTCACCCAAGCATTACTTTTGCCTAAGCCCCACACCCATGATTATCACAAACCTTAGACTTCGCTCTCATCCTAAACCTAGCCTCAGCCGTAATAGCCTTTGCCCCAGTTTCTTAAACCTGAACTCTAACGAGAACAATAGCGCCTGATTTTAAAATCAAACTCGACCCTCAATCAAGGGCATGCTGGCAAATGTTTTATAAACTCGCTCTCAAAAAGAATGTACACTGGACACACTGTTAAGTTTAATTTTCTCGTTAGCATTTTCTCCATCATTTTATTAAGTCAAAGAATAAACAAAACAATAAATCAAACCCTGATTTGTAGCATTTGTGTGGTGTGAATGCTCACACAGAAAATGTAACAATCTGGCTCTTGGCCCTGTGACTTAACCTTCTCCTCACTAGAAGAAAGCACAAGCAAAATCTAGAGTCCCTGAGCATTCAGCTACAGAATTGATTAAGCTTCTACCATTTGAGGAGCTCTAGGTGCTAGAGACACAAAGACAAAAAACAAAGATCGTTGTCCAAATCCTGACTCCTACTGCCCTTCAACAAAACCTTTCCTGTCGCCCGATTCCCTAACCATAAACATATATTTTATGGTCATTTACAGATAATATAACATAGAAGAAAACACATTGGACTTGGAGCCAGGAGAGCCAGTTTCAAATCCTGGCCTTGACATTTACTAGTCCTGCGATCCAGGGCAAGGCCATTTAACCTGAGCCTCAATTTCTTCTTCTGTAAAATGGGTTTGATTGTATTTGCACTATTAACTTGGTTGTGAAGAAAGTGTTCCGTGAACCTAAATGTTCAAGGCAAATGTGAATCACCATTACCAAGTTACTCCACGTTCACAGAGCACTCACATACACTCCTTCACACTCTCCACATAAAGCCAGTCCCTAGAGGGCTCAGTCACTCTGCCTGGTACTGAGGGGCTAAGAGACGGAACTAGGCCTTGGTCTCTTCTGATTCTTACTATTGTAACCAAACCTCTAGGGGTGCAGATAGCTCAGATAAGAGCCCCATTCCGGTACTGGCCCAACCCCTGAGCTCAAACTTCCCGGCAGAGCCCTCCCTGGACTCTGGTCAGCCAAGCTATGTATGCCTCCTGCCTGAGAAGCCGCACCAGCTGGGAGCAGAGTGGCCTTGGGGACCTATGAGGTCTTGGGAGAGTAGGGGTGGGGGCAGAGGGTAGAAGGAGGGCTGGGCCTCTCAGGATGGGGATTTCCAGCCTCTTGAAATACTCACACCTGGAGAGAGCGCATCTTCCCACCTAACCTCTCTCACTCCAGGATGTGGGGGGATGAGGGCTGAGGCCAAGGCAGAAAACAGCAAAGCAAAGCTTATTATCACCTTTCTTCATGCACAACCCCCAAAACTGCATCGAGCGGGCAGCTGCTATCTGTTGCCAGGGTTTCCAATGAGTCAATTAAATCGCATCCTCCTCAGCTTCCTTCCCTCCTCCCCTACCCCTCCCCCCATACCTCCCACAGTGCTCCCTTTCTAACAGGAGAACCTGTTTTTACCTTACCCTGACCAAACCAACCTGCCTTCTCTCAAATGAGGGCATTCCAGGACAGAAAGCATTCTGGGAAGCCATTCCTGTTGAGATATCAATACACTTCAGTCCTTCATGCACTTCATCCTCTCCGCGAAACAACCTGCCAAGAGGGAAACTAATGGTAGACTTTCAGGTTTCATGACCAGCCAGCCAATGGTAGAGCTATTGGGGAATTGGGGGGAGGGAGGAGAAGGGCAGCTCCTTCCTAGCCCCATCCCATCACACCCTATTGGGAACCTCAATCTCTACTTACACATGGAGCTGTCCCAGTCCCTAGGAATGGGAGACCAGCATGGTGCTCACCCAAGGAGCCTTGACAAGTAAAGAGCCCAGCACACACACACACACACACACACACACACACACACACACACACAGCCTGGGGAAAGGAGGCAATCTTCCTGCTCCCAGAACACCTGCTTCCTGCCCCAGCAAGTCCACCAGCCAGGCCCCAGCCCACTGCAAGCCACATCCTGTCCCTTCCCTCTCACTCAACCCCTTGGGCCCCCATGGTTAGACACTAACCCTTTCTTCAGCAACAAATTCAGCTCCCCTGAAGGTGGAGCAAGAAGAAAACGGGTACATTGGGAGATATCAAGTTCGGATATCAGACCAAAACAGATAGTAGGAGACTGGGGCTGAGGGGGAGACTGGAGAACAAATGAAGTTGGAGGGGTTTAACCTCCCAGGAGATGTTCAAGTACCAGTAAGAGGCAGTGTTCTGGGAAGAAGCTGGTTTACCCAGAAGCCAAGGGATAGATGGAACAACTTTGGGCACCAGGAATTCTAGAGATGCAGACCTGCTCCTAAAATGATGAGGCATTAGCTCAGCCCTCTCCTGTTACCTGCCTTCTTCCTTGCATGCTCCACTGGCAGTGCCAACTGGAAAGTCCCCACACATACATACAGTGAACCTTAATCCACCTCCCCCCTACCTCAGTCCTCTACCACCTAACCTGGCAACCTCCCCATGACCCTTTCCATTCCAGGCCCTTCCCTAGATCTCCTTTCTAGCCCAGTTCTGTTCCCAGGGCTAGGAGGAATGGGTAGTTCCTATCTGAGGCCCAGTCCTGGCTCCCTGATGGACCATGTATGGGGCTAAGGTTCAAGCAGCCCCCTCCCAGGGCTTCCCGAAATCACAGAATCTCAGAGGAAAAGGGATGCCAAAGGTCACTGGACCAATCTAGAGCTAAGTAGGAGCCCATTTATAACATCCCTGCCATCACCTGAAGACCTCCAGTGATGAGGAACATATTACCTACTGAAACAGCCTATTTCACTCTTGGATCTCTAATTGCTGGGAAGTTTTTACTGACATGGAGGCAAAATCAGCATCATGTGTCTCATTCACTTCTCCTGGTTCTGACCTCTGGAGTCAAATAGAACATGTCTGATCTATCTTTCACATGACAGCCTTCAAATACTTGAAGACAACTGTCATATCTCCCCCTCCCTGTCCCCAAGACTTTTTCAAGCCCAATACCCCTCTTTCTTCAACGGTTCTTCAGGCATTCTACCCTTTCCCTTGGAGAGACAGATAGCTGGGGACCAGAGGGCTGAGGGGAGGAGAAAGATGTGGGGCAGCTCTCACCTCACACAGTGCTCAGTTCTGCCTAGAAAATCCAGAACTGACCCTGTTCTCCCATTCATCCTCTCTGCAGTGACCAAACTCGCCTGTCTGAAATGTCTAATCCAGGGGTGGGGAACCTGTGTCTTTGAGGCCACACGTGGCCCTCTAGGTCCTCAAGTGCAGCCCTTTGATTGAATCCAAACTTCACAGAATAAATCCTTCTATTAAGGGGATTTGTTCTGTGAAGTCTGGATTCAGTAAAAGGACTGCACTTGAGGACCTAGAGGGGGACATGTGGCAGGTTCCCCACCCCTAGTCTAATACTTTATATCACTTGGCTTTCTTCCTTGTATCAATCAACCAAAAAGGACTTATTAAATGCCTACTTTTTTATGAAATGGGCTGGATGAAATCAAAAGACAAAACTCAAACATTGTCCTCTGTCAGGGGAAATTTCACATACACGTAGATATATATATATATATATGGTAAATTCAAGATAACTTCTGGGTAGATAAGGGTAAGCTCTATATAGGAAGCTGCACTTGAGTCTAGCTTTAAAGGGAGGGAAAGATTCTAAGAGATGGAGATGGGTAGGGAGCACATTCCAGGCATGGGAGAAAGCCTGGAAAAGGCATATAGAATAGATAGAATGTGTGAGGAACAACAAACAGGGCAATTTAGCTGTGACATGGGGCATAAAAGAGGAGGAATGTGCAGTAACCTAGACAAGGCAACCCCAGGTCAGTCTGTGAAGGTCTTTGAATGCACAACAGAAGAGATTTTTTTTTTAATTTTTTCCTAGAGGCAAGAGGAAACTACAAGTGTTCTGAACAGAAAGCATCATGGTGAGATCTGTTTTAAGAATATCACTTGGGTAACTGGGTGGTGGGCAGAGAGAGGAAAGACTTGAAACAGGGAGCTCAATTAGGAGATGCAATGATGCAAGCAAGAAATAATAAGGATCTGAAATGCATGGGAATCTACAAGGTTCCTCATTGGAGCCTCCCAGATGTTGTTGGAGTGCCCACCTCCCCTTCAATTACCCTCTGCTCCAGCTAAACTGGTCTTACTCTCATGCTCCCTTCAACATTCTCCTCACCTAAAATATATTCCACCACCCCACTACCCTACTGCCACCCTCCTCAGCCCAATTTTCCACTTAGGTGAGTTCTACTCATCCTTAGAGGCTCAGTTAAAGTACCACCTTTTCAATGGAGCTGTCTCTGAGTATCTCTGTGCACACATTGCCTGGAATTCTGCTATCTTCCTGGCTAGACTGTGGGTCCCTGGGAGGCAGAGAATACATTTTTTCACCTCTGTTTCTTTATTTTATATTAATTATAGTAACTATGTTATATTATGTTATGTTACGTTACATTACATTGTATTGTATTAATTACAGAGCCTAGCACACAGGGATAAGGCCTGGACCTCTGATTTCATTGGTACAGGATAGCTGTTCCCAAACTCTTTCATGTCCCCAAGGTGTTGTCAGATTCCTCAGAGAAACTTGGGAAGACTTTTATGAACTGATGCAGAGTGGAGTGTACAGAACCAGGAAAACAATTGATACAATGACTTCAATGTTGTGAAGGAAAACAACTTGGAAAAAATGTAAGAATTTATCCATATAGTGACCAGGGACAACTTCAGACTGATGATGAAGCATGCCTCCTACTTCTTAGTGGAGAGGTGATGGACTTCAGGTACAGAATGAGACATAGATTTTCAGACATGGCCAATGTGTGGATTTATCTGTTCTGACTATACTTATTTGTTAGAAGGGTTTTGGGGTGGGGGTAGAGTTGTTGTAGGGAAAGAGGGCATTGATTATGTGTCCCCCCCAAAAAAAGAGCATCAATGAAACATTTCTTTAAATACACAGAGGTAAGCAGAAAGAAGTTCAGAAGTGGATGCAAACAAGAAGGGCAATATTGGTATTACTCTGTTAAATATAACAGATACTTTACTGAGCTGGACGTAACAGATATTCAGTCATGCCCAGTCTCATCTTTTATTCTTCCTTATGTATGAGAATGTTCATGTTTGTTAATATTTGCCAAACTCATGTATTTTTTTAAAAACTATCTTCCTCTCTAGCTTTTCATCATACCTGAAATTCCATCATTGGACCTTTATGTCTTTGGTTTCAGCAATCAGTTGTCCTTTTAAACTGCAAACTGCCTTGGCAGGGAGAACCCGTCCAGTCCTCAGCCCCTCATTGTGTTTATTGGAAACTTTCCTCCCTGATAGATGGAGCCCCATCAATAAAACACTCGAAAGGGGCAAATAAAAGAGAAATTTCTCTCTCCTGCCACCAAAAAAGACTTCAGCAACTTTACCACTTTTCTCGCATCCTACCCCCAGGATACTGGGGGGCTCCCTAAGCTTAGCCCCTTCCCATCTCCCCTTCAATGCGGGCTAGAAAGGGAAGAAGAGAGGCAGGGAGCCAAGGCAAGGGTAGGGGCAGAAACCAGCCTTCCAGGAAAAAGGAAGGGAGATCCCCATCCTTCTCTGGACAGCTGGGGACAGAAAGGGCTGAGAGCCAAGGGGGAAGTGAAAGTGATGGGACCTGATAAATAGGGAGTGGGAGTCTACACAGCCCACACATTCAGCCTCCTACTCCCACCTCCACCTCCCAGCATCTGGCTCTCAGTCTCCTGACCTCCTGCTCCAGCTTTCAATTTCCAGCTCCAAGCCTGGTCCTTATCCTCCATGGCGCTGGCTCTGATGCTGGCCTTCCTGGTCCTCACTGTCTGCAGCCCAGGCACCCAAGGTACTGGTTGAACAAGACAAAGTGTTTCAGCAGCCATTGAAGTCAAAGCAGGGACTTAGGGAGGATGGGAGAGGAGGAGGGCATCGGTCTGAACAGAAGGGAGGCTCCCAAGAAGAGAGGGAACGTTCTAGACTGGCAAGGGCTATTACTCAGAGAGTCTCCCAACCTTCTCCTTGAGTGTATATTTCTGGAGCAGAGGGGAACGAGGATGCTTGGGTCAAAGTTCTCAGCCAGGTTGGTATGTTTCTACTCTCCCCCAATTCCTGGACTCCTGTATTTCCCCCACCCTTCAGGTAGTGACAGTGGGGCTCTTGACTGCTGTCTCAAGTACAGTCGGAAACAGATTCCAGCCTCTATCGTCCGAACCTACAGGCGGCAAGAAAGCAACCAGGGCTGCTCCATCTCGGCCATTATGTGAGGGCACAGCTGGGGGAACAACAACGGGGCGAGGGGTCAGAGGGAAAGGTTTGAGAGTCTGGGTGAGCCCCTTAGACATGGCTGGAGGGAGAAACTATATTGGGGGGCGATCATGAACCGGTGTCTGGGCTCAAGTCTTTTGAACATGGTCCCTACAGATTTACTCCCTGGAAAAGATCACAGGCAGATCTGTGTGCTGACCCCACGTTGAAATGGGTACAAGACCTGGTGAAGCGGCTTGACAAGCATGGAGGAACCCTGCCAAAACCTAAACCCCGGAACTGCAAAAAGGAAACGGGAACCCCCAGGCCCGGCAAGAAGAGCCGAGAGACCAGGGGCTGCAAGAGGTGAAGGAGAGGGCTTTGGGTGGAGGCAGAGGGGTTCAGAATGGAGGGAGGAACTGTAGTCCAGACTCCCCTCACCTTTTTCCTCTCTATTCTTCCCTTTCAGGACTGAGCAGACCACTGTCTCCAAAAGACCTCCTATCCAGTGATGTCATCAAAGACTCCATTGACCCCTGGTCCCCTCACTGCCCTCCTCCCAGGCTCTGAGCCACAATATTCAGGTCATGGAGAAGAATTAGGCATGAATCCTGGTTCTAGTCCCAGGCCTGCCTAGCTCACCCCAGAGACACCCTCTTTTTTATGCTTTGATTTTTCTATCTATGTTCCCAGGGCCTTTAAGGTCTAGAGATGCAGAGAAGCTACAAGATTTCCCAGAGCGAGGTAGGGGGACAGGGGATTGACCCAGCTCTTTCTGGGAAAGGTTTCCCCAGTCTTCCCCTGGGACCTGGCTCTGGTCTCTATTCCTGCCCCTAGCCCTTTCCCTATAACCTACCCCCGCTGGGAGTCAAGATTGACATGTCCTTCCCCCATTGTAAATACTTTCTGTATCTAGACTCAATAAAGTGTTTGAATTCCTCAGCTTCTGCCTACCACCCTATCTCTTGTGAGTGTGTTGCTAAGAGTGAATATCTATGTATGTATACATATATATATATACATATATCACATATGAATGCATGTATATACATATATAACTTGTGAAATCAGTAGGTGTCTGTATGTGTAAGTACATATGTGTGTGCTAAACTAGTATCTTTGTCTGCACGCACATGAGCTAAGAAGGGCTCACATTTCACCTGCATGTACATATGGTATGGTGAAGACAATTCATTTTGACATTGATTAACTGACTATTCTATGCTGAACCAAGGGCTAAGCTGTGGGGGAGATACAAAGCTTTGATAAAACAATAGTCCCTGCCCATGGGGAGCTTAGAATCTAGTAGCAGGCTATGACATATTGAAAACATATAATTATAATACAAAATGCATGATAAGTCAAGTAGAGATGTACAAAGTGAACGTAAGCCAAGGTTCCAAGAGGACCAATGATGAAACATGCTACCCCCCTTCTGATAGAGAGGTAAAGAACCTAAGAGGCAGAACGAGGCGTACATTTCTGGGCATAGCTTGTGTGAGGATTTGTTTTTTTCATATTTGTTACAGAAGTTTGATTTTTCTTTCTTTTCTAATGGAGTGGGGGCTGAAAGAAGGAGGAAGGCAGGAATAGAGCTGCACCCCACCCCCAAAAGAAATAAAAAGAAAAGAATGGGGGGGCAGAATAAAGTTTATCATTCTCTGTGTAGGATCAGGGAAAGCTTTGGAAAGGGGGCAGTTTGAGATGGGCTTTTAAGGGATAAGTAGGAATTCAACAGAGCCAGGAAGACAGTCCAGACATAGAAAACAGTAGGGGCAAAAGGACGGAGACATGTGAGTACAGTGTGAGTCCCTAGGGACAGTTCAATTTGGCTGGAGCAGCAGTTTGTTGTGGGGAGTAGCACAAGACAGGGCTAGAAAGACAAGCAAAAGAATTTGGACTTTGTTTGGTGAGCAATGCAGAGCCACAGAAGATTTTTGACATGACCAGGCATACAACATGGCCAGATCTCCATAGGAAGGATAGATTGGAAAGGGGAGAGAATGGCAGTAGGAATAAAGATAAAAAGATACCACAATAATTCACCCAACTCACATTTTAGTACTGCCCTACCAGTAAGGTGGAAAATGTAAGAATTATTAATCCCTAATCCCCACTACCACCACCACCACCACCACCATTTAACAGATGAGGAGAATAAAGAGCCATGAGTTTGAGTGACTTGTTCATGATCTAACAGCTTGGAGATCTGAGTGAACCCAGGCAACATGCTATGCTAGAGAAAGCAATGGTCTTGGAGTTGGGATGACTTGGGTTCAAATCTTGCCTAAACCCTCTGCAAATATGGCTTCTGACCTCATTGTTCAATTGAAACTTTCCACTCCAAAGCTAGCAGTGCTCTCTTAATTGCCAAGTCTGATGACTTTTTTCTCACTTTTCATCCTTCTTGATATTTCTGCAGGATTTGATATTGCCCATCATCCTCTCCTGGTTACTCCATACTCTTTAGATTTCTAGGATACTAGTGTCTTCTGGTTCTCCTCCAGACTGTCTGCCTTCTTCTCAGTTTCGTTTTCTACTTCTTCACCCAGTCCATGTGTCATTAGCTGTGGTTGTTCCTCTAAATTCTATCCTGTACTCTATTCTGTTTTGACTTTATAGTATTTCACATGGTGAAATTATCAGTTCCCATGGGTTCTATTATTTTCCCTATGCAGATGATTCCCAGATTTACAAATCTAGAGACCCACATCAATAACCACCTTTCAGATATATCAAATGAGACATCCTATAATCATCTAAAACTCAACATGTCCAAAACAAAACTAATTATCTTTCCCCACAAACTCCTACCTTTTCACAACTTCCCTATTGCTATCAAAGGTACCACTATTCTCCCAATCATCCACAGTCACAACCACAGTGTCATCCTCAGCTCACTCAAACTCACCCCATACATCAAATCCATTGTCAAATCTTATCATTTTAACCTTCATATTATCTCGCCATTCACATAACCACCCCTTTGTACAGACCCTCATCACCTCTCTCCTGGACTATTACAATAGCTTTCTAATTGGTCTCCCTGACTCTCGTCTCTCCCCTCTCCTGTCCATCATCTACTCATCTGCCAAAGCTATCTTCCTAAAGCACTGTCAATAAAATCCTCCTGTTTAAGAAATTCCAGAAGCTCCTTATTACATCTAGGACCAAATATAAAATCTTCTCTTTGGCATTTAAAGCCCTTCATAACCTTCCTACATTTTTAGTATTTTTACAGTTTACTTCATGGGCCAGTTACACACTGGGCTACTTGTTTTCCTCACATACAACACTCCATCCCCTTTCTCTGTGCCTGTTCAGTGGCTGTCACCCATATCTGGGTGAAGGGAATGCTTTCCCTCCTCACTTTCATCTCCTAGCTTGCCTGGCTTGCTTTAAAATTTAGCTGAAAGATTTCAGAAAAACCTAGAAAGACTTACATGAACTGATGCTGAGTGAAGTAAGCAGAACCAGTATCACCATGTGACAGTTCAACCATGATTGACTTAGCTCTTCTCAGAACACACCCTGGGCCATCTCCAGTTGTCCTTAGCTATATCTTACCACTGGACTCAGATGGCTCTGGAGGAGAGGGTAAGGCTGGTGACTTTGCACAGTTCTTCCTCACTTATATGCAATTCAATTGCAAGTCATGGCATCTTCCATGGTCATCTTCAAGAACGAAGGACAAACCATACACAACCACAACAAGGATCTAAGTCAATTCCAAAAGACTCACCATGGAAAACACTATCCACATCCAGAGAAAGAACCGATGGAGTCTGAATGCAGATCAAAGCATACGATTTTCACTTTAACAAAAATTTTTTTGTGTTTTTTCCTTTTGTTCTGTTTCTTCTTTTATAACATGACTAATGTGGAAATATGTTTTACATGCTTGAACAGGTATAACCTGATGGAATCCTGATAAAGCTGCCCCTAGCCCCAATATTTTAACTTCCTTACGGGCCCCATTGAACAGTAGGCATGTCCTGATTTAACCAAACAATCTGGCTTTAACCACACCACAGGCCCCCAGACTCCATATAGCCTCTGCCCCTACCTAGCCACTGTCCCCCCACATTCAATATCCTAACTTCTCCATATATGCCTCAGTGAGTGTCCATGCACTCAACCACAATCACATCCGTCTAGTCAGACAGAACCACAATACTCAGCCAATCAGAAAGCAGCATCACCAGGACTCAAGCAGGATGTGGACCCCAAAACAATAGAAGGGACTTTCCTTAAGTAGGCACCTGAGCAGTAATAGTAAAAGGTGTCCTTTAGGTGAACCTGTGACATAGAGAGGATTATTATAATATCATCATATATACCTACCCTCCAAATGGGTTTTTCTGTATGCATTGTGGGTAATCGCATGCACAGTTCCACCATGGCTGGGACCCATCCCCATTACCTAATCCCTTAACAAACCCCTCCTGTCCTTTTAATATTTATAATTTCTGTTACGTAATTGCATCTTTACCTTATAAAAATCCATCTTGCTTTCTCTGAAGTTGCTGGATCCTATTGGAACTTAGCTCCCTTCGTGGGAGGCATCAATCCTCAATAAATGTCTATACTTGGATTACAGGTGGTCTGACTGAATTCTTTGAGATGGTTCTGCCACAACACATCATGAAATTGCAAGAAACCTATATTAGATTGCTTGCCAGCCTGGGGAGTGGAAAAGAGGAGGGGGGGAGAAAAATTTGGAACTCAAAATCTTTCAAAAAATGACTGTTAAAAATTGTCTTTACATGTAATTGGAAAAAATAAAATACTATAAAAATTTAAATAAAAGTCAGCTTGAATCTCACCTTCTATAAGAGCCCTTTCCTGACATTCCCTCTTGGCCCCCAACTCAAACCCTGCAAGTGCCTTTCCTCTGAGAGCAGCTTTTATTCACAGTGCATATTTTTTATTTGTACATAGTCATTTGCCATGTTGTCTCCTCCATTAGAATGTGAGGTCCTTGAGAACAAGGACTGTTTTTACCTTCTTTTGCACTTGGCATATAGTAAGTGTGCAATAAATGCTTTTTGACTGACTGACCTAGTCACCATGTTACAGTATATAGAGCAGTAGACTTGGGATCAAGAAAAACTGTGTTTGAATTCTGCCTCAGATAATTACTAGCTGTGTGACTCTGGGCAAGTGACGTAACATCTGTGGGCCATAATTTTCCCTTTTTTTCCCTTTCTTTTTGAGGCAATCAGGGTTAAGTGACTTGCCCAGGGTCACACAGCTAGTAAGTGTTTGAGGCCAGATTTGAACTCAGGTCTTCCTGACTCTAGGGCTGGTGCTCTATCTACTGTGCCACCTAACTGCCCCTTGGTTTTCTCATCTGTAACATTTGCAGCTTGGACTCAATAACTTCTAAGGTCCTCCTAGCTATAAACTTATGTATCTCCAAGACCAGCATCCTGGCTGCTACAACATTGTGTATATCATGCTAGTGTAGCAGGCCTGAGAATAGACAAGAAAGAGTGGATATAAAATCTTTTGCTGACATGGAAATGATAGGTACTAATAATTGATTATATGTGTGAGGTGAAGGAGATGAAAGAATCAAAGATAATCTCACTGTTTCAAACGTAGGAGACTGGGTGAATACTGAAGCCACTAACCGTTGCCTTCTGCATATCCACACTCTGAAGTCTGTATCTTTATTGGTAGCTTCTTACGTTTTAAATATTGTCTGTGTCCAATACTATCTGTGCCAAGCTTTCCTAAATGCCCAGGTTGAGGGCACCCCTTTCTTTTTTTATTATAAATTTATTTTTCTATTTTTAGGTTACAACGCTCAGTTCCACAAGTTTGGGAGTTCTAAATTTTCTCTCCCTCCCTCTCCTCCCTCCTTTCCCCTATGATGGCATGTAATCCAATGTAGGACCTTCACACTGAGCTTATTTACATACTAGTCCAGTTGTAAAGAAAAATTATAACCAATGGAATGAATCATGAGAGAGGAGAAATGAAACCAAAAAAGAAGGAAAAAATAAAGAGAGAGAGCAAATAGTTTGCCTCTATCGGCATTCAGACTGCATAATTCTTTCTCTGGATGTGCATAGCTTTTTCCATCATGAGTCTTTTGGAGCTGACTTTGAACCTTGCCTTGATGAGAGGAGTCAAGTCTATAAAGTCAGTCCTTACAGATACTGTGTGTCTGTAATCATGTATAATGATCTCCTGGTTCTGCTCCCTTTACTTGGCAATCAGTTCATATAAGTCTTTCCACGTTGTAATGAAGTCCATCTGCTCCTCATTTCTTACAGCACAATAGTATTCCATTACATTCATATACCACAGCTTGTTCAGCCATTCCCCAGTTGATGGGCATCCCCTTGATTTCCAATTCTTTGCCACCACAAAAAGAGTAGCTATAAATATTTTTGTACATACTGGTCCATTTCCCACTTGTGTGATCTGTTTGGGATACAGCCCTAGAAGTGGTATTGCTGGGCCAAAGGGTATGCACATTTTTATAGCCCTTTGGGCATAGTTCCAAATTGCTCTCCAGAATGGCTGGATCAGTTCACAACTCCACCAACAATGTAATGGTGTTCCAATTTTCCCACAGCCTCTCCAGCATTTATCATTTTCCTGTTTTGTCATGTTAGCCAATCTGACAGGAGAGATGTGGTACCTAAGAGTTGTTTTGATTTGCATTTCTCTAATCAATAGTGATTTAGAGCATTTTTTTCATATGACTATAGATATCTTTAATTTCTTCCTCTGAAAACTGCCTCTTCATAGCCTTTGACCATTTCTCAATTGGGGAATGACTTGTATTCCTATAAATTTGGCTCAGTTCCCTGTATGTTTTAGAGATGAGGGAGGGCACCCCTTTCTTACTGGCCCACCTGTTGCCATTAACCCAGATAGATGTCTGTGGCTGTCTTCTGGAATGACCTCTCATAGACATTCCAAGGGAGGAGGCTTCCTTTACCCATACATAGCCACTCCTGCACTATTCTTAGGATAAAAGTCTCCCCTCCTCTCCTGGTCCCTCTGTGCCCTTGAGTTGGACTATAGCTCACAAATCTATATGTGATACAAGGAAAGAAAGGATCTCTGTGGGATTAGGATGAATGGAGTGGCCTTTGAGATGGGCTTAAAAGAGAAAGGGAAGAGAGGTTGACAAGAAGTTCAGGTCACAGTGTCAGCTTTCACCCCATATGATTCAACAGGTTGTACAGCAGTAAAAAGAACACTAAATTTGGAATCAGGAGACCAAGGGTCTTCAGCTCTCTAAGCCTCAGTTTTTCCATCTTCCAAATGGGACTAATAATATTTTGCTGCCTACCTTAGAGGGATATTGGAAGGACCAAATGAAATAACTTCTATAAAGAAACTATATATATAAATGTCTGCTATTAGTATCAAGTTGATGTGAGACCAGAAAAGGAGGTAGGCTGGTCATGTAGAATGATGGACAGCCAATGGACAGTCTGAATGTCCATTATTCCATTGGTATCCATACAATATCAAGAAATCTACAAGAAAGTCCCTAGGACCCTGTGTCAAATTTATAAGAAGATATGGATAAAAATTACATAACATGAGAAAGCATGGGTAGGTTGTGATCTTCCCCAGCCGAGTAAGCGCCCACAATAATGACATAACAGATATAGCAAAATATCAAAGTTGTTATTCCTTAAACAGGCCAATCTCAGGGCATGATCCCTACTTCCTCTTCATGATTTCTCTCTTCATTTCTACCTCCAGGTTTATCACCTATTATTCAACTTCACAAACAGATTAAATGACTTGCCCAGAGTTACAGTAACTTAGTTAACATCAAAGGAAGAATCTGAATCCAGGGATTTTTAGTGTGCTTTCCACCACAGCTATAACTAAGGTGGGACATCTAGAGCTTTCCCCCAGGGCACTAAGATTTAAAAGGCATGAAAAAATTTAACAAATGTGCTTTGTCAGTACACACACTCCCACTCAACTAAATTTTTCTTAATCACTTTGTGCAGTGATTTCATATGTGACCAATGGCCCAAAATCCCAAGCTCAAAGACTGTATTTAACATTGGAGAAATTCCCACAAATCACTCTTTGGCTCAAACTCCTACCAAAGGTTTCCCCTAGAAACAGCAATAACTGACTTATTTTGCTCATACCCAGGGCCTCACCATTAAGAATATCAAAATATGTGCCTAGGCCTCTATAGAGATAGAATCCCCAGAGTCCATGCAAATATGTGGGCTAAAAACTATTACAAATAATTACAGTATTTTACCCCCAAAGAAAATGCAAAACACAAAAGATTTGCACTCTAGCCCTTACATAAGCAAGACAACTCTCCTTCCCTCTCCAGTGACTACCATGTCTTCCCAGGAACCTATATAGTTCTACAGACTGATAAAGCCATTCTGTGAGTGAAGCTCCTCCCTAAAGTGAAAAGCATCTTTTCCCCTACAGAAGGGGAGACATTTGAGGTCACTAGAGAATTGATCTTTGCCTTCTGGTGATTGGTAGCTAGGTGGCTCAGAAGATAGAGCTCTGGGTCTGGAGTCAGGAAGACCTGAATTCAAATCCGACTGCAGATACTTACTAGCTGTGTGATCTTGGGCAAGAAAGATCTATGGAGTCTAGATGCAGATTGAAGTGTACTATTTTCACTTTCTTTATTTTTTTCACAGTTTTTTCCTGTTGTTCCATTTCTTTTTTCATAACATGACTAATATAGAAATATATTTTACATGAGTGCATGTATATAACCTATATAAAATTGCTTACTATCTTAGGGAGGAGGGAGGAACAGAGGGAGAAAATTTGGAATTTTATTTAAAATTTTATTTTAAAATGAATGCTTGAGGCAGCTAGGTGGCGTAGTGAGTAGAGCACCAAACCTGGAGTCAGAAGGACCTGAGTTCAAATCCAGCCTCAGACACTTGACACACTTACTACCTGTGTGACCTTGGGCAATTACTTAAGCCCAATTTCCCTGCCCTCCCCCCTCCCAAAAAAATGAATGCTAAAAATTGCTCACTTAACCCTATTTGCCTCAGTTTCCTCATCTGCAAAATGAGCTGGAGAAGGAAATGGCAACCTCCTCCAGTATCTTTGCCAAGAAAACTTCATGGATAGTATGATCCATGGGGGCACCAAAAAATTGAACATGACCAAATGAAACAACAACCACAGCCAGCATTCTGGTTGACTACGCCTTCTCCCACGGGACCTGTACAGTGCTCCAGAATTATAGTATACCGTAAGATTGAGAACTCTCTGAAAGAGGATTTCGCATTTGAGTTTGTTAGACAGACACACCTGCATGGTAGGAGTGGACAGTGTGGTCCAGGTTTGCTCCTCCAAGACACGGCTCTTCTGTCTTCAGGCCTGAGGCCAAGTGATTGCTTTTCTTCTCTCCAGAAAGCCTAGTTCAGTCTCTTCTCTGGAATAATGTCTTCCCTGAGGAAAATAATGTGGATAAATGGTTCCTCCTCCCTCTCCAGGGCCCCAAGAATATGTAGCCTCTCTCTCACCAATGTGCTTTGTCCTCAGCTCTCTCTGCTTCCTTTTAAACACCAAGTCAAAGGGTGGGGAACTACAGAAGCTATGACTTAATCATCACCAACATGGTGTCAGTGAAGGACCTAAGGAAGACAAGGGTCTTTTTTATGTCCCATCAAGGAGATGTGATTAGATGGACATCTGGGTTGTACTTGGATGGGCATGATACTGAGTTGTATAATGGGCATGTCAGACCCGATAATACCTTCAAGGTCAAATCCCAAGCTTCATCCTTTGACCTCCTTAAGTTAACCAGGTTCTTCCAGGTCACAACTACTATACAGATCTCAGGGCCATCTCCAGTTGTCCTGATTATATCTTGCCACTGGACCCAGATGGCTCCAGAGGAGAAAGTGAGGCTGGTGACTTTGCACAGCCCTTACTCACTTAAACCCAATTCACTTGCCAGTCATGGCATCACCTTCCTGATGTCATGGTCCTCTTTAAGAACAACAAAAAACAACCATACAGATCATGAATTACAAAGATAATCTGAGGGCCCTTTCATGCTGTGTATTCCTGCCTCTGAACTATATAGTTATATCTCTGCTTCTCAGCAGCTACTTCTGAGAAAAGATCAAAAAAGAAGAAAAAGAAAACCATTTATGATAGGGTCAAAGAATAGTGAACAGTAGAGGATAGGACTGAAACAACTTTGAAATTAAGAACCGGAGAACACTCATTTTGGAAGGCTTCTGCTCTGGACCTTGGGGGAACTTAGCGTGGGTTCACAGGAAGACCTGAGTGAGCTTTCCCTGGACTACTTCCCTGAAGAGAAGGAAGTGATGAGAAGGCCCTTGACTAGTAATAGAGCAGTCTCCTGTATGGATTTCAGAAAAACCTGGAAAGACTTAAATGAACTGATGCTGAGTGAAGGGAACAGAGCCAAGAGAATGTCGTACATAGAATGGCAACGTTGTGCAATGATCAACCATGATTGACTTAGCTCTTCTCAGCAATACAATGATCCAAGACAATTCCAAAAGACTCAAGATGGAAAATGCTACCCACATCCAGAGAAAGAACTATGGAGTCTGAATGCAGATTAAAGCATACTACTTTCACTTTATTTTTTTTCATAGTTTTTTCCTTTTGTTCTGTTCCTTCTTTCACAACATTACTAATATAGATATATGTTTTACATGGTTTCACATATATAACATATCAAATTGCTTACCATCTTTTGGAGGAGGGAAGAAAGAGAGAGGGAGAGAGAGAGAAAATTTGGAATCCAAATTTTATTTAAAAAGTGAATGTTAAAAATTGTCTTTACATGTAATTGGAAAAATCAAATACTATTTAAAAGAAAGAAACAAAGAGGCCTGTAAGCCCAAGGAATATCCAAGGTAGGATCCAAGTTCTTAACCTGGAGACCATGAAGATGTTTTTTAAAAAAATTTTGACAACTAAATTTCAATATTGCCTTTCTTTGTAATCCTATGTGTTTTATTTTATTCATTTAGAAGCATTATTCTGAGAAGAGATCAAAGGCTTCATGAGACTGCCAAAAGGGGATCATGGCACAAAAAGATCATTAAGAAATCCTGGTCTAAGGCAACTCATCTCCCAAGTCCAACATGACTGGACCCTGTGTTTATCTCTGTCCGTAGGACTCCCTCAGGATCTGAGTTTGGGCCAGATACTTCCTCATACCAAAAAGGAAGGAGTTAAAGAGCCTGAGATGGAAGTGGGTAGGGTGAGTATGTGGTTTGTATGGTCCATTACACTATGGTTGCTAAGTTATATTTTGTAGCGTCTAGTTTGCACTTTCTATGAATTTTCTTATTCTGTGTATAAGGAAATGTTTACTCCTTAGATTTCTGCAACTCCAAATGTCATTCTCCCTTTGCGGAATATAAATGAACTGACAGCACTTGCTAGAAAATATATTAATACATACATAACATTTATATCTAGCTGTATTGAGAATGAAGACCTTTCTCTTCTGGTCATTCTGTATTGGGAGTTTATTCAGATGTAATATTAATTATTTCTTCATTTCTTTTACTTATATGCCCCCCCAAATTAGCTGAGGTTTTCCTCTATTTCCCCAACTATATGTGTTCTTAGATGAGTCTCCACTTGGGCTCAAATAATATCTTCTACCACCTCCTTATAGCCAACCACAGATATGCTGGGAAACATTCCAATCCCATATTCCCATGGGCCTCCACCTGTTGCTTCACTCAAAGAGTCCAAAATATAAATCTCAAAACAGAAGTAATAGATATCACCTAGGCCCCTACCAATTAGCCTGAAATCCTTAAAAAGAAGGGAACATTCCTAGTATCATCGTTACCACTTTTCCTGTTCAAAAAGGGAAAGTCAGGAAGCTATCTTTGGGGCTGCCTTATCTTCACTTCAAGCTGTACCCGGAATTCAAGAACTATAGCTCCCTCTCCCCACCTCCAACCTTCCCGCATAGCTTCAGTCAGCTATGCAGAAGGAACATCCTTAAATAAATCTCATTTGGACAAGTAAGTCTTGGAAAAGCTTTCTCTTTTTTCCCTTCCCAGGATGGATGCTGAGCTACCATATAATGATTTTTCATTTGCAAAAGCCTTGGCTGCCAAACTGGGAACTGAAATTGATAAGAAAAACTGACCATGTTTCCTAGTTTTAAAACCCCTAGAGCTCACAGAGAGAGTTCTCCTTCAAACTGCTTCACTGAGTGACCCTAATTTGGAAGGGGGCGGGGGGTGGAATATATTTAAAGTTAGAACCTAAGAAAGAAATCGAAAGGAGTATAACGTCCCAGGATGTTGGGCAATGTCCTAGGACATTGGGTAACATAAATCATGGAAGGGATGAAGGGAGGGAGGAACCAGGAAGGGGGTGCTAGGGGAACAAGCTTATTCTCAAAGATCATCTTACCTTCCTTCACCCTGGTATGCTTTCCAAAGCACTTTCCCACCCTTACCTATTGAGGCCCACTTACTAGACCAATAAATAAGCAACACTGATGTTATGGTCCCCACTGAACATCCCCCAACCAAAAAAGGTTGAAGCCCAGAGATGCTAAGAAAATTTCCCTTGGGCACACAAATAAGGAAGTGGTCTTCTTCAGGGAGTTTCTTCTACTTATAGCCAGTCAGTCACATTTTCTTTCCCTACTGCACCATGAAGTCCTATTGAGCTTCCTTTCTCAATCTCCCTCCTTTTAAACCCCCCCCCCCTTACACACACACCTTGTGGGAGCCATTGTACTTAGAGGCCAAAGAAGAAAAGACAATTCTTGTTTGGCGGGGGATAAATACACAAGGCTTGAGATTAGGCTTTCTCTTCTTTCTGGAAATGGGAAATGGGAGAGGGGATGAGGAGGGAGGATTGGATGTTTGGGGTCAGCCAACGTAATATAGTGGAAAACAGACTGTCCTTGGAATGCTGCTCATATTTACTAGTTTTATGACCTTTCCCTCTCTGAGTCTGAATTTCTTCATCTGTAAGAGACATAATATGCACTTACCTCGAAGGTCGTGAGGAAACCCTGAGAACACTATATAAATGTGAATCATTACCTGTTCAACCCAAACTTTGACACCCTCAGAGAGGGAGATATCCCTCCCCCATTCTTCTCCCGCTCTACACCCCCTCCGCCAGCCCCCACCCCAGCCAGAAGGAGGGAAAGGATAGATATTCAGCTGTCTAGGACAACTCGCAGTGGGGTGCGAGGAATATTTTTTTAAGTGTGCTTTTTTCATTTAATGGCAGAAAATCTGCTCCCCGTGACCCATGAAAGTTTATTTTGTGATAAGCCAAGACCCCAACGTTCCAATTAAATCGCAAAGCCTCTGATCAGATGCTGGACTACAATTTCCAAACGCAGGAGGGCGCGATTTTCAAACCTTGAGAATGACCCACAACTAGAGCCTGGTGCTCTGTACCTGAAAGCCCTTTCCGTCCCCTTACCTCCATCCCTCTTGCCGCCACCGCAGTGTCCGTAGGTGTCTCTCTTTCATCCCTCGGGAGTGCAGTACAACTGCACCCCCTCCCCCCTCCCTCGGGAAATGGGGGTGGGGATGGAGGGGTGGGGAGAAGGAGGTAGAAGGAGCAGAAAGCTGCATTCCAAGGACGGGACTTTTCCAAGGCTTAGACTGAGTCACTTACAGGCGGGTGTTTCGTGCAGTTCCCGTCCTCATTCCCGACCCTGTCCCAGACTCTGGAGTCTGTACTATTCTTCCAGAGCTGAATAGTTACTTCTGGTGTGTTTATGTATGTTGACCTTACAACTAGAAATCCCCCTTAATTACGTTTCCCAATACTCTCTTTTTCCTTGAAGGGGTACTTGTTCGGTTGTGTCCCACTCTTCCCAACCCCATCTGGGGTTTTCTTGGCAAAGATAATGGAGTGATTTATCATTTCCTTTTCCAGCTCATTTTACAGATGAGGAAACTGAGGCAAACAGGGTTAAGTGACTTGCCCACGGTCACACAGGTTGTAAGTGTCTGAAGCTGGATTTGAACTGAGGTCTTCATGACTCCAGGCCCAGCACTCTATCCACTGTGTCACCTAGCTGTCCCTTAACGGGGTAATCCTTACTCTGAATCCCAGGGTACTCCCAGGTATCCTACAGAAGATGGGGGTTCAGAAAAATTGCCGGAAGGTCCCTGGGATTATACACACAAAGGCACTTACATACACACTCAACGCATTCACACACAAGTGGACAAATTACAGTGTAGCATGGTGGATTGAGAACCAGTCTTGGTCAGGTAGACCTGGTTTCAAATCCAGCCCACAAACATTTACTAGTTAAGTGACCATGAAATTCCACCTCGATCTCTGAATCTCAGGTTTTCTCATCTGTAAAACAGCTATCTGCTTCTCAGGGTTATTGTGATACTCAAATGAGAGAAATAGATGGAAATAAGTACTTTATAACCTTTAAAACCACTAGAAAAATACTATCACTGACTTATCAACTGAGCAGTCAGCTCGTCCCTCTAGATACACATCAATATATGTGGGTTCATAGGAACAGAAAATTCATATGGTCACATATGCCCCTATGTGATGAGACATACACATCCCCACGTCCCCACGCACATCCATGGAGGATCAGCCCCTTTTTGAAGTGAAAACTCTCTTAGTCCCAGATTAAAAGTTCTGTATTCTGGGTTCCAGGGGGAACTCATTATATCATCACAGCTCTGAGGCAGAGTGGCTACCTGAAGGTTAATACTCTCCACCCCACAAGAAGCCATTCAAAGCTCACAGAGCCCAACCACCTAAGCCTAGACAAATCCATATCAGACCCAGTCAAGAGGAAATATTCTGGCAGTTCAAGTGTCCAGAAGCCCCATGGTAGACGCTAGAGTTTCAAGGCAGCTGAGTGGGATTTGCTCCCCATATCTCCCAGCGTATCCCATCCATATCTCTCTGCTACCCCGGCCATTGTATATGCCCTGAAACAGCTTTCCTTCTGGTGAATCCTATCTTCCTCAGGAACATATGCAATATCCCCTGACTCAATGTACTAAAACATATGGTATTAGCACAATGCCTGGCGCTTAGTAAGCATTAAACAAATGCTTGCGGACTTGCCTTGCCTTACTAGCCTGGGTGAGGTCCTCTTGAGCAATGTGGAGAAATATTTTGGGATTACTAGGAAGTCAAGGTATCAATAAACCACATATTAAGACTATGTGCCATGCATTGGAGTAGGTATTGGGGATGCAAAAATAAAAATGAAACAATCCCTGTTCTATAGGGGGAGAAAGCATATACATAAATAAGTATATATAAAATAAAAAGAAGTTAATTTGAGGAGCAGGCGGTGCTGGAGCTAGGAGGATCAGAAAAGACTTCCAATAGAAGATGGCATTTAATAATAGCTAGCATGTATGTACTAATATATTGAATAATAACAATATTGATATATTTAATTATGATTAACATATTTAATAATAATAGTTTAATAATATCATTTATATAGAGTGCTTAAAGGTTTTCAGAGTGCTCTGTATATGTTATCCCATTTGATCCTCGAAATAACAGGTACCATTATTCTCCCCCTTTTACAGATGAAGAAACTGAGGCTAAGACAGATTAAGTGACTTGCCCAATATGACACAGCTAGTAAGTGACTGGGGCAGGATTCTAACTAAGCCCTTCCTAATCCAAGCCCAGCACTCTCCCCAAGGGGTGTTTTGAATCAAGTCTGGAAGGAAATAAAGGATTCTAAGAAACAGAGATGAGGAGGAAGCGCAGTCCAGGTATGTGAGATAGCTAATGAAAAACTGTGGAGATGGGAGATGGAGCTCCTTGTATGAGGAATAGCAAGAAGGATAATTTGACTAAACTGTGGTATGCAGGAAGAGAAGTAAGCTAGAATAAAGTTGGACTACTAGGTTGGGACCAGGTTGTAAAGAGGTTTAAATGCCAAACAGAAGAGTTTTTATTGATCCCAAACACACAGGGAGCTAATATGGTGTAGGGGATGACACGGTCGGACCTGTACTTCAGGAAAATCAATCTGGTGCCTGCGTGCGGGGTGAATTGGATAGGAGAGAGACTTGAGGTTGGAGGACTAATTAGGGGGCTTTATTTTTTCAGTAAAGTAAGAAGTTGGATCCTCAGCTGAAAGGTTGAGGAAGGGGATGATGTAGGAGGCTTGAGGAAAGAAGAGAAGATTTGGAACCATCTCTTTGGGGAGTGGGATAGAGAGAACTATTTAGGAAGGAGTGAAGATTGTCTTCCCGAGGTGATGACCCAGCTGAAATTAGATAACATTAATTTTGAGTGGACCCAATAAACAGACTTGTCTGATTTTCTCCAGTTCTGTTCAGCAGCAGAGTAGGAGTAGAAAGGGAAGATGGTCGGAGTAATCCAGGGCAGGAGGCTGGTGAAGCTTGAACATAATAGTTAGTGTTCGTAGTAAGCTGTTGTTGTTGGTAGTAGCAGTTAGTAGGAGGAGGAGGAGTGGTTGTGGTAGTCTTCATCACTGTAGTAGTGTTAGTCGTAGGAGGGGCAGTGGTGGCAGTAGTAGTTGTAGTAGTTAGCAATAGTGATGGTAGCAATGACTGTGGTAGTAGTAGTTTGTAGCAGTAGAAGTTAGTAGTAATAGAGGTAGCTGTTAGTAGTAACAGTTAGCAGAAGATAGAGTAGAATTGAACTGGTAAGTACAAGGTCTTAGTACCAGTGAAGGATAAGTTCTAGGTTTACTTCTCAGTGAGGTTCTGGATCTCCTTTCTCCTTGGTTTCATCTTCTAAAGTTCTAGGCTTGCACTAGAAATTCCTCCAACGTCCAGGGGCAGAAGGTCCATCCCCAACTGCAGCCAGTTAGGCTTCCTGCAGCTTCTGGCTTGCTCTCCAAACCCCTCCCCTCTCAAAATAAATTCCTTGGAGTTGACCTGGAATCTCATTTTATAGCCATCCCTAGGACTATGTTGTTGGGCAATCAGGCATTTATGAAGCATTTATTAAGTACTGACTGTATGCCAGGCACTGTGATAAGCACTGGGGATATTAAGAAAGATAAAAACAAAAACTACAGCCCGTGCCCTCAAGGAGCATATTTTCCAATGGGGAGACACCATGTAAACATCTAGGTAAAAATTATATATGGAATAGATGAAGGTCATCTGAAAGGGGAAGACATTTGAAGTTGGGGAACCAGGAAAAGTCTCTAGTCCAATGGAAGACTTTGAACTGAGTGTGGAAGGAAGCCTTGGAAACTAAGAAGCCAAGTTGAGGGGGCAAAGTATTCCAGGCACAGGGGACACCCAGTGCAAAAATACAGAGAGTGGAGTATTATTCTTCCGGAACTGCAAATAGATTGGCGTCAATCTTGAGTGTACTGTAGGATATAAAAAGGCTGGAAAGGTAAGAAGGGGCAGGTTATAAAAATCTTTAAATGCCAAAGGACTTTATATTTTTTATCCTAAAAGTAACAGGGAGCTTCTAGAGTTTATTGGGGCAGCTAGGTGGCAAGCCTGGAGTCAAGAAAATTCATCTTTCTGAGTTCAAATCCAGCCTAGACACTTACTAGATGTGCAACCCTGGGAAAGTCATTTAACCCTGTTTACCTCAGTTTCTTCATCCATAAAATGAACTGGAGAAGGAAATGGCAAACCAGTCCAGTATCTCTGCCAAGAAAAACCCAAGTGGGGTCACCAAGAGTTGGACACAACTGAAAAAACAACTGAACAGAGTTTATTGGGAGGTGGGAGGATTTGACATAATTAGAACCTATGGTTAGAATATATGGTGAGATATGTGCTTTAGAAAAATCACCTTGGCAGCTGAGTGGAGGAGAATGGATTGGAAGAAGGAAAGGCCCGGACCGAAGCAGGGCCTTCCAGGCAGCAGTCCAGGTGAGAGGTAGTGAGGGCTTGAATGAGAGCGGCGGCCATAGAGTAGAGAAGAGGGGACACAAAGGAGAGATGTTGGAAAGGCAGAATGAAAAAGATTTTTCACTGAAATGACTAAATGTATGTCTAAGTTTACATACATGCTTCTCTCCAGGGAATGCAGTCTGTGTCTTGGTATAGCCCTTGTCACCTGGAAGAGATAGAGGTAACAGATGCAATGGAAAGGAGATGAATTCAAAGTCAGAGAACCAGGGTTCTGCTGCTTAATCCTAGTGTGGTCTTAGCCAAGTCATTCCAGCTATAGGGCACAAAAGGATTAAGCAGCAGAACCCGTGTTTTCAACTAGAATACGAAGGTGTTGGACTAAATGGCCCCTGAGGCTCCTTCCAGTTCTTAATGTACGGTCCCAATGACCATCTCTCTCCAATTTCCCCTTGGTAGCCCCTTTTAAAGCTCAAGTCCACAGGCATAGCTTACTTCTACACTTCTTGAACTGCATCAGCTGGTGCCAGAACTAAGACCCCTTCCATGGTATAATAGGGACTTTAGACCTTGCCTGGAGCTTCAAGTGTTAGCAAGGAAGAAGAAGGAAGGAGGGTTCTTGGGGCATATATGAGCACATGAAGGAGCAGGAGCAAGAGTTGCTATTGTTGTTAGTAGCAGCAATAATTGTTAATAAGGGTAGTAGAAGTAGTAGTTTGTGGTGGTAGTAGTTAGTAACAACGGTAGTAATTGTTAGTAGTTGTAGATAGTGGTAGTAGAGGTACTAGTAGTTAGTAATATTTGTGGTAGACATCATTGTAGTAGATGGCAGTGGTAGTAGCAGTAGTAGCAGCAGTAGTGGTTATGGTGATGGTGATAGTAGTAGTTAGTAATAATGCTAGTTAGTAGTGGTGGTGGTAGTAGTAGTTAGTAGTTGTTAGTAGTGGTAGTTAGTAGTAGTTAGTGGTAGTAGAGGGAAGAGTAGTTAGTAATATGTGTGGTAGACATCATTGTAGTAGATGGCGGTAGTAGTAGTAGTAGCAGCAGCAATAGTGGTGGTGGTGATGGTGATAGTAGTAGTTAGTAATAATAGTAGTTAGTAGTGGTGGTGGTAGTAGTAGTTAGTAGTAATTGTTAGTAGTGGTAGTTAGTAGTTAGTGGTAGTAGACAGAAGAGTAGTTAGCAGTAGTTGTTGTTAATAGTAGCATTTAGTAGTAACGGTGGTTATGGTAGTCATCATCATGTAGTTAGTGTTAGTAGTAGTAGTTAATAATAGTTCTGGTAATCATCACTGTAGTAGTGTTAGTAGTAAATGTTATTAGCAGTGGTGGTAGTAGTTAATAGTGGTAGCTAGTAGTAGTGATGTAGAAGTAGTCGTTAGTAGTAGTAATGGTTGTTAGTAGTAGTAGTGGTGGTTGTGGTAGTCATCATCATAGTAGTTAATGTAAATAGTAGTACTTACTAATAGTTATGGTAGCCATCTTTGTAGTGGTTAGGGTTAGTAGTGGTGGTGGTGGTAGTAGTAGTAATAAGTAGTAGTTGTTAGTAGTAGTTAGTAGTAGTGGTGGTAGTGGTGTGGTAGTAGTAATAGTTGTTAGTAGTATTAATGCTAATAGTGGTGGTTGTGGTCATCATCACAGTAGTAGTAGTAATAGTAGTAGTTAGTGGTGATGTTGGTGGTAGTAGTAGTAAGCAGTAGTAAAATAATCATTATTTGGTAGTAATAGTAGTAATGTTAGGAGGAGGAGTGGTAGTAGCAGCAGCAGCAGCAGCTAGAATTTATACAATAATTCAGGTTTGTAAAGCGCTTTACATTTACGCTTCACGGCATCCCTGCGAGGTAGGTGCTGTCATTGTTCCATTTTGCTGGCTTCCCTGGCTTCCTTCAAATCCCTGCTAACATCCCACCTTCTACGAGAATCCTTTCCTGAACCATCCTTAATCCCAGGGCTTTCCCTCCTGTTGCTTATCTCTCACTTGTCTTGAATGTAGCTTACTTATACCTTTGCATGTTGTTACCCCATTGGACTGTGAGCTCCTAGAGGGCAGGGACTGTTTTTTGCTTTTCTTTGTATCTCCAGCCTAGCACTTTATAAATGTTTATTGACTGACTAAGGCTGAGAGAAGTTAAGTAACTTGCCCAGGTTCACAGGGCTAGAAGATATCTGAGGCAGAATCTTATTGGGGCCTTCTGGGCTCCAACTCCTCTACTCTATCTAATGGGCCACCCAAGAAGGTAGAAAAAAGGAAATAAAGGAACCTGTCGGTGTAGGATGGGGTCTTTTTTATACCACTGGGAAAAAGGGCAGGGCTTCAGAGCTGAGAAGGGATGTTCCCTCTGTGTCTTTATTGTGTGTAGGTGGGGAAGGGAGTGGGGAGTCTCTCCCTGGGTTGGAGGAGGGGGATCTCTTACTGAGGCCTAGCTCCTCTCCCTTTTTAGGCTTCCTCAGGTCTCCACCATATTACTGTTCTATAAAGCTGGCCAGACCCTCCCCAACCAAAATTCCCCTCCTGATTCCCAGGATGGGGATGTAAGAAGGGGGGAGCTTCCGGCCTGTGTTTCTCCCCTTTTTTCCCAGATGATGTTCCATCTGACCCTGTAGGCAATTGCTAGGTCAGGGGGGTGGGGAGTGGGGGGGAGAGGTGAATTAGAGGGTGGAATGGGGGCAGGGACAACCCTGGCCAAAATGGTGTCCCTCAGACAACCTCCCTTGCCCCCACCAATCCCCAAACAAACACTACTCCAGGAAAGCCACAAGTACGCTAATTAACCCTAAAGATTTGGGAACAAAACTTGACAGAGGTTCAGAGCTTTAAAAAAGACTCCACTGGGTTCTACTTTAATCCAAAGGCAGGAGGCTAATGGTACAAGTGGCCTCCGTGTCAGCCAGCTCCAGGAGGATCCATGCTGTCTCCTTCACACCTCCCTCCCCTCTCCAGTACAGCCATTAGGGAGGGAAAGAGATATGAGAAGCTGGCTAGGGGGTCCCCCTTAATCTCTCATACCCTCATGGGGGCATAGAACAGCACAGCCAAAGGCTAAACGGCATTTCAAATTTGAAAAGACAAATTTGAGTCCTTCAACACTTACATCAGCCAATGGTGCTAACCCTGGCATCTTAATCCTGACTGCTAACACTGATTCGTCCAACCTGGATGCCCCCAACAATGACTCCCTAACTCTCACTTCTCAACCTTGGGTCCACAACCTTGACCCTATAGCCCTGACCAGCATTACCTTTAGCCTTGACTCCTAACCCTGCTCCTCTGATCCCTCAACTCTGATCTCTAGCCCTGATTCTTTCAAATTTTAAACCCACACAATGGTCATTCCTTCCATACTTGGTCTTTATGTGCCACCAGAAGGGATAGTACAAATACCCCACCACCACAACAAGGCTGACAGGATAGTCACACCTCCATGGTGCTGCCAGTGTAGACTTCAGAGGAACAATGGAGAAGAAAGTGGCAATGTATGTATCCTTCTCTTATAAGTCTATGGTGACAGACTGCTCATTCCCAATGAAGGGGGAAGAAGACAGAAAGGAGGGAGATAGCACTGTTAGACAAAGTCCAGATTTCCTAAGAGTGGGAGCTCAGCCCAGTGGAGGGGCACTGTCAGACACACAACTGGGGATGAGAGACCATGGGAAAGAAGAGCAGGAAGAAGGGGGGCACAGCAAGGGAGAGGGGGCGGGATTTCTGGACACGGAAAAACGAAAGTCTACACTGGAGCATAAATAGAAGCCACATGAGAGGTTTCAGAACTCACACTCACACTCAGGCTCACACACTCGCACACACTCTGGCCTCTGGCAGAGTCCTGTGGGTTTCTCCACAATCCAATCCACTGTTTGTTGGGAAATCTGCTCAGAGGATACCATGAGACCTCTCCTGCTCCTCAGCCTGCTCCTTCTCTGCACCATCGACCTAGGTAAGGGAGCACAACCCTCTCTCTGTCAAACCTGAGAATAAATGGACAAAGAGGGAAGGAATATATAACTGCCTGTGTGTGAGTGTGATCCTGCTTCTGATTATGTCTATAGATCTGTGGGTGAAGATTTCATTGTGTGTCTGTGATTATGTCCATGTGAGATCTAGAATCATAGGTTTGGAACTGGAAAGAGCTTTAGGGATCGTCTAATCCAACCTTCTCATTTTACAGATAGGGAAACTGAGGCACGGAGACTTTTTAAAAATGAGCATGCGTGTTCTACTGTGTGCATGAGTGCACATATGTCTGTCTTTGTGCCAATACCTGTATAGCTTTCTATGTGTCTGTGGGTGTCTGTAGCTTTCCGTGGGTCTCTTTCCTTGCCTCTGTCAGAGTGTGTGTCAGTGGGTACAAATGTTCTTGGATATTCTGTCCCAAAGTTTTCCTCGAAGTTTTTTTCGTGGTCTGTTAAAAAAAACAATTAAGGTGTCCTGGGACCGGGGTGATGGCCATTGCGGGAAATCGCAGGGGTAGGGAGCACTCGGGTTCCCAGCCTCCACTCAGCTTGTCTTTGGAGAGGATTGGGCTGAGAGGCTGCGGCTCCAGTTGCTTGCGCGATCCGGCCTTAAGCGCCCCGACCTTCCTCTCACCTCCCGCCCCCTCGGAATCCCTCCCGCAGCTTGGAGCGGTACCAACGACGCAGAGGACTGCTGCCTGTCTGTCACCAACCTCGTCATCCCCCGCCACATCGTGTGTACCTATCGCCGTCTCAACCCAGAAAACGGCTGCCGGGTGCCCGCAGTAGTGTGAGTGAGGGGTAACTGGGGTCTACCCCATAGTGTGGACCTCCTTCTTCCACTCCTCCCCTTCCCGTTCTGCTCTCCATGGCTCCATTTGCTTCCAGTCACTCTAAGCCCACATCTGCCGCCAAAACAAATTCCTCGCTCATGAACTTCACCCACCCCAACCTCTTGCAATTTCGATTTCTGTCTCTGTTTTGGTTTCTGGCCTTGCCCCTACACCTGCCCGTGCCTCAGCCCCTTTATCACATTTGGGGGATGCATCTGGCAGCTAAAAGGGAGTGCTCACTTCCCTCCAACCTCTAACCTTAGGTTCACTACACAAAGAGGTCACCAGCTCTGTGCTCCCCCTGACCGGCCCTGGGTGAAACGTCTCACCAAGAGACTGGATAGACACAATTTCCAGGTAAGCCCTTCCCATCCAGCTCTCAATCCTAGTCCTACCCTTCCCCAAATTCAATCCAGGTCTCAATCCCCCCTTCTTCCCATACTCCTCAAGCCTCCTCCCTTCAGTGACCCCCAGGGACCTCCAGGGACCTTCACTGATCCCCTAGTGACCTTCAATGACGCCCAGTAACCCCAAATGGTTTTTCCTCTTCCTTCAGTACAACCGCAACTGCAGTTAGTTTAGACACCGGACGAGTTGAGGGAAGAATCCGGATATCAGGATGGAAGTATTTGATCCAGCAGCCAGTTTGAGAGGAGATCATGATGCCCCAGGATTGATGAGGAAAGAAAACCCAGGAATCTAGCCCTCATCTCCAGCCTGGAACTGAGATGGGGTTGCTGGGGGGGGGAGGGGAGAATGGAGAGTAGTTTCTGAGGTGTGAGCTTGAGTGTGAGTGTCAGTACTTAAAGCTGTGCAAAACACACTCTGGGGCCATTTAATATAGGATTTGATGCTGGAAGTGGAATGACTTCAAATAAATCACTTTTGCCTTCCATCTGTCTGTCAGTGTGTCCGTCCTATGGGTTAAGGTGGTGTGCCGATAAATGTTTAATAACTGGCTTTTTGAAAAAGCTGGACACATTTTTTATATTTAATCTACATTATTAATATTTTCTCCACTTTCTTAACTCTACACAATCAACAGAATAATAAGCATTTGCTGATGATTTCCAAGGTATAAATGCTCATACTGAAAATTTAACAGTTGGCTTTCCCAAGCCAATATCAGCTGGCTCTAGCACACCCTTGGATCAGGAGAGGCAACAAAGTACAAGAGAAAAGGAATATAAATAGAAAATGTGGAAGGGGAGGAGAGTAAAGAGCCAGTTCGAAGAAAAAGGACTGGAAAAAAATCTCATTTCTCCCTTTTACCCTGACATGCCTTACTTTGTAGTTAAAGAATTTCTGGCACTACATTCGGCAACTTGGATGAGTAAAATACTGCTTACCTGGGAACCAGGTGGCGCTATGAGACTTGCAGGTAACCCTTAAAAGAGTCTGTAACCTAGCCTGATCTCCAGGGCAAAGTCTGGAAAACCAATCCAGAGGGGCTTTATTTTCTCATTGGCCAAGGCAGCTAAGAGACAGTTTTAGCTTGCCCTGAGGATAAAAACAGGGGAGCCAGAATTCTGGGGAAGTTAGACATAGATCTGGGAACGGAGAGAGGCTTCCAAAACTAAGAAGTCTCTAGGTGACGCTTCTTTCCAAATCAGCATATTAATCCATGTGCATTTTTCCAATTACATGTAAAAACAATTTTTGACATTCATTTTTTAAAATTTTGAGTCCCGAATTCTTCAACCCTATACACATTTATTGAGTAACTACTATGTGCCAGGTATTAGGCAAACAAAGAAAAATTAAACAAATCCTGCCCTCACAGAGCTTATATTCTACAGGGCAATGGTTCTTAACCTTTTTTGTGAACCTCTGAACCCCTTTGGCAGTGTGGATGCCTTCTCTGAATACTGTTTTTAGGTACATAAAATAAAATACGTAAGATTACAAGATAAACCAATTATATTGAAATTAAGATGTTAACTTTTTCCATATTCAAGTTCCTGGACCTCCCCAAATCTAACTCCAAGGAGTCTGGGGAGCCCCAGATTAAAAACTCCTGCTACAGGGGGAGATGACACGTGTGCTTAAAATTTTTTGTTGTTCAGACTTTTCGGTCATGTCTGACTCTTTGTGACCCCATTTGGGGTTTTCTTTGGCAGAGATATTGGAGTGGTTTGCATTTCCTTCTCCAGGTCATTTTACAGATGAAGAAACTGAGGCAAATAAAGTTAAGTGACCTTGCCCAGGATCATACAGCTAGTAAGTGTCTGAGACTGGATCCTGACTCCAGACCTGGCACTCTAACCACTGCACCACCTAGCTGCCCAAATTTTAAAAAATCAATACTTTGCATTTATTTATTTGGTACACTTATAAATATAAATTAAATAAATAAATACAAGGTAATTTTGGTGGGGGATTTGGAAAGGCATCACGTAGAGACTTGAGTAAGCTTTGAAGGAAACTAGAACTCAGAAAAGGTGCAGGAATAGATGGAATGCATTTCAGACATGGGAGACAGCAATTCAGAAGTGCAGAGACGAGTGATGGAGTGTCATGCATGAGGAAAGATAAGAACGCTGGCTTGGCTGGACTGTGAAGTTCCTGGAGGGAAGTAGTATATAGTAAGCTTGTTAAGGTAGATCGGAACCAGGTTGTAAATGGCATCAAATGTCCAACAAAGGAGTTTGCATTTGATCCTATAGGTAATAGAGAGTTATTGGGGTTTATAGAGTAGGGAAGTGATATAGTGGAATCTGTGCTTTAGGAAGAGAAACCCTCTAACTACGTAGTATATCTGAAATTGGCTGACTTCTTTAGAGTTTCCTCCCCTTTACCCGGAGATTCCTCATTGTGTCGTTTCTTGCACTACACTCATCACCAACTGGGCTGAGTCACCTGCAGGTGACTTTATTTAGTGTGGAATAGTGGGCAGAACACTGTACTTGAAAAACAAAAGAGCTGACTTTAAGCCCCAGCTCCGACAAAGACTTGCTACGTGATCTTAGACGAGGCATTAAACTCTCTTAGCCTCCGTTCTCCTCCTCTGCAAAATGGGATTAATAATCTTTAGACTTCCTAATTCTCAGATTTCTTGTTGTTGTTTTTAACAAAATGTTGTAAAGTACTAGGGAAATATGATCTACAACAATCTTCTAAAAGAATTGTAAATTTAGAAGGTACACCTCAAACAGATATGTATCTATTAGAATGAATTGTGAATATTGGGTATTTTATTTTCCTTTTTTTTTGGAGGGTGGAAGGCAGGGCAATTGGAGTTAAGTGACTTGCCCCAGGTCACAAAGCTAGTAAGTGTGTCAAGTGTCTGAAGCCAGATTTGAACTCAGGTCCGCCTGACTTCAGGGCCAGTGTTCTACTCACTGCACCACCTAGGCTGCCCCAAATATTGGGTATTTTAAAAATCATAGGAAATCAATGAGTGTTACCTTTCAAATACAGATATGTCAGAAACGATAAGGATGACTTTGGGGTCTGCAAAGCTCTTCCCTTACAACAGTCCCATGAAGTAATAATGTATATAACATAATTCCTAGCATATTTATGGTGTTTTTTGAAGGCTTACAAAGCACTATTTATTTAAAATATCATCTCCTTTGATCCTTATAACAACCCTGGGAGGCAGGTGCTATTATTACCCCAGGCTTAGAGAGGAGGAGGCTGACACTCACAGGCTTTTTGGTGAAGGAATTTGCCCAAGGTCACACAGTTAGTAAGTATCGGAGGCTGGATTTGAACCCTAATTGTGAGGTCTTTCTGACTCCAACTCCAGCATTCTCGTCTACTATGCCAGGTAGATAGTATAATGTCGTATTATCCCCATTTTAAAGATCAGGAAACTAAGGCTTAGCTAACACACTGAAAGACAGGATCCAAGAAGATGTTAGCAGGTTAAAATGTTGTTGTTGTTGTTCATATCTGCCTCTTCATGACCCCATTTGGGGTTTTCTTGGCAGAGATACTGGAGTGCTTTGCCATTTCCTTCTCCAGCTGATTTTACAGATGAGGAAACTGAGGCAAACAGGGATAAGTGACTTCCCCAGGAACACACCTCTGGTAAGGGTCTGAGGGCAGATTTTGAACTCAGGAAGTGAGTCTTCCCAACTCCAGGCCCAGCTCTCTACACATTGTACCAGCTTGGGTTGAATCTAATTAGATGAAATTTAACAGGAGGAAAAAAAGTTAAGTCTGAAATAATCAGTTTCAACAGTTTCACAAATACAAGACGGGGCAGGCACAGTTAGCAATTCATCTGAAAAATAGCTGGGAGTTTAGTAGATTGCAAACTTGATGTGACTCAATAGAATGAAGAAGCAGCCAAAAAAAAAATAACACAGTCTTGGGAGTTTGCATTAAGAGAGGCATATGAAAGCTTCCAAGAATAAGAAAGGGATAAGCCTGCTGGAGTCTGCTTTGGTCAGACCACATCTGGAGCACACTTTGCAATTCCGGCCACCACAGTTTCGAAAGAGCCTGATAAGCTGGAGAGTGTTAAGAGCCAGAGAAGGGCAGCCAGGATGGTGAAGGACAGAGGTGAACTGGAACCAGCTCCAACTGGCTCTAGAATACCGATTGTTATGTTTTCAGTGTGAGCATTCACCCTTCAATCACACCAAGGCTTGATTTATTGTTTCGTGATTGTGTAGACTTAAGAACATGCTAGAAAAAAAAGTTAATAATTCAGATTAAGCTTAAAAGTATGTTTATTATGCAATTACCCACCCACCCCCAACCTGGTTGTTAAACATTTACCATCACACCCCTAGTGAAAGGTCTTGAACCCATGCCATATAAAGATAATGAGACTCAGTCTAAGGACATACAGTTAAACCTTCCATATGGCAGTGGTTAGGGGTGTGAAGTCCTCCATGATCTGGAAAATCTGCATAAAATTTTTGGTCTTCTCTTTGTACCGGAGAAAAAGTCTCATTTTTTCTTTTTCTTTTTTTGGGGTGTTTACAGTACCACATTGTAAAATTTGAGTTAAGGTCATAAGCTAGGTCATAGGCTCTATGTTGTCTGCTGGCCTTTGCATGTCAGCTGCAGCTCTTCCAAAATTCCCATTTAATTTCTTATGCCAACCCATAATATGTTGAAACTGCAAGGAGAAAGTCACAATATGGAAAGGATAAGTGTAGATGAGTCGGAGGAACGTGGTAGCATGGCAGATAGTCTTCAGATATTTGGAGGGTGATCATATGGAAGACTGATCACACCTGTTCTGTTTGAACCCAAGGTCAGAACCAGGAACAACAGGTGAAAGGTTCAAAGAGGCAAGTTGCTGCAATGATTTAGGTATACCTAAGTTTGTTCTTAAGCACCCTTCACCCTCACATGGACCTGTGTCTGTTCAGTTCTGGGAGCTGATGCCACATGGGGTTATTTTCCCTACCCTGAGTTTTACCCCAAGGAAATATAAATGTAGGTAAGGTTCTCCATACATGTGACATAGCATGTCCTGTGTGGCTCAAAGGACAGCAGGATACATTTCTACCCTCTTTCTCCCTAACCTTGTGAGCCAAGGGAGATTTTAATTCCCTTGTCAGTAGGGGAAGCAGGAGATAGAAGGTAGAGGCTGATCACTCTCCTCTCCTCAGAGAGAGGAGGTACTAGGCTAGAATTATATCTATATGTTTCCTTAAATGTTATTAGTTTAGGGGATGTGGTTTTCAGGTTCAAGCTGAATTTCTGATTGTTACTCATTAAAGAGGAAAGGAAGACTCCAAACTTTATATTCAAGGCTTGACTACCTTCCCACCAAATACCAATTCCACCATGGATACACACAAAGCAAACAGCAAAGAAACAAATTTATCCAAATTGACAGCAAAACAGAAATCAGAGAAAGTATACAAAGGAGAGTAAATACCAGACAATACAGAGTGAAGGTGCTCTCCCTTTGGGAGCAAGGTAACTCAGCTCAGCCAAGAGAGAGAAAGTTCTGGAAATTCCCTGAAGTCTCTAGTGTAGCAAGCTGGGGATAGAGGCATGATGAAGACTGAAAGTTCCTCTCATGTCAGGTTCTTCCCAGAATCTTTTCTCCCTTCAACCTGAAGTGGGGTTAATACCATCCATCCTCTCTCTTGAAGATGGAATCTAGAAGAGCCTGAAGAGTCTCAAGAGATCCAAAGAAAGTTAAGAGATGTGACAAATTAAAATTCCAAGAGACATAGTTTCTGAGTAATTAATAATCAATTCATTAATTATGGTTAGCATATAACTAATAGATTGAGGTCAGTGGCTTTCTCTCATAAACCAAAAACAAACATTGGGGGCCTGCTGAATGTTTAAGTACCCTTGGAGAGTAGGTGTTCCTGACAGGAGGAAATCAACTCTGATTGGTTAACAATTAATGAGAGAATGAATATTATAATGAGAGGTGGGATTATTTTAATGAGGGGTTGGGGGAATGTGAGTTGGATCTTGTCACTCTTGGACAAAGAGATTCATCTCCTCACCCAGATCATTCTGCTATACAAAAAGATCTAACTTCCACCCAGACCACTTATGTAGTTGAACAATGGGCTGCAATTCACCTAGACAAGATGGTCTTTGCCTTTTAATCAGAACTAAGCTTTCCTAGTTGGGAAATCCCCAGGATTGAGGAGAATGTTGACCCAATCTCAGCATCAGTCCTGTCCTTCACAAGGACTGGGTATTGAATGAGAAAATAGAAAGGAATAATTGTTTCTCTCAGAGACCAGAGCTCTCCTCTCTCACCCTCTAACTTTGCTCTGCTTTTCACAAAGGCACAGAAAATCCTATACCAATAGGCTTCAGGATTTGGGTCATATACATAAAGGTTAGGTTGGAGCTCAATATTTTAAAAAATTTAAAAAAATTTTGTTTACATGTAATTGAGGAAAAATATTAAAAAAAAATAAAGCTTAGGTATGGCTAAAAAAAAAAAAAACCTGGTAGCAACCCCTACAAAGGCACTCAATGGATAGTAGAGATGTTGGTGTGAGATAGATTAGATTAGATTAAATATTTGTGAAGAATTTACTATGTATGCATCAGGCATTGTCCCGGGTGCTGAAAATACAAATACTAGCACAAAGGACAGCTCCTGCCCTCAGGAGATTGCATTCTAATGGAAGAAGACAACACATAAAAAGTACCTGGAAAGGATATTGGGGAGGACTATATTTACATGGGGGCAAGGTGGAAGAGTCCAAAGAATCAGGACCTGAGTCGGTTTAGAAATAAGTGTGGCTAGCATGGGCACTTCCTAAAAGAGAGATACCAAAGATGGCTTTTATTTTATCCTTCACAGAAAACGCAGAAGATGCAAAGGACTCACCATTGTAGTGAACACAAAACATTCAGGTAGTATATTTGATTTCCTCCCTACAAGATAAAGACACTTTGTAGGACTGATGAACAAATCATTTTCATTCACCTCTACATGGAAAATGAGCAACTTACTATAAGAGGGGCATCAACCACAACAAAAGTCCAGATCTCTTTCCGACCCAACTATGTCATGGCTTTAGATCTTCAGCTGCCTGGCAATCATTTATTAAGGATACTCTTCTTTTTCCAACAAGTGCAGTGCCAAGGAAATCTCCCTCAAGGAGGGCAATGCCTAAATTATGGAACTAGGGAACTCTCCAATCTTGGGATTACCCATATGGTTCCATTATAAGATTAGATTCTGGCATCATTCAACCTATGAAATTCAGAATTCTTCCCACCCCAACACTTAATGTTGAGATTTAGGAACAGTAAAGAAATGTCTACCTAAAGAAAAGTATATGTGTGTATATGTATGTATATGTATATATGTGTATATATACACATATACATATACATACACACACATATGTGCTTCTGCTGTATCACCACTGCTTTTCCTGAGGGGAAGGGGAAAGGAAAGAAGAGAGAAATCCCCTCTTTCTATCTCCTTTGCTATGTGTGTGTGTGTGTGTGTGTGTGTGTGTGTGTGTGTGAGAGAGAGAGAGAGAGACAGAGACAGAGAGAGACAGAGAGAGAGAGACTGAGAGAGAGAGAGAGAGAGAGGCAGAGACAGAGACAGAGACAGAGAGACAGAGACAGAGACAGAGAGACAGAGACAGAGACAGACAGAGAGAGAGAGAGTGAGAGAGAGAGACAGAGGCAGAGACAGAGACCGACACAGAGACTGAGACAGAGACAGAGGCAAACTACTGGAATGAGCATGCTTTTATTGACCCTGAAGAATAGACAATCATTAATTTTATGTATCACAATGTCCCAGTTTAATATTAATTAAGTTGAGACTTTTTTTACTGTTTTAGAATGCTAAATTTATTAAGTGTCTTTGATTGAGTCTTGCTATGTGCTAAACCCCAGGCCCTGACCCTTCTACTACTAGGTGCAAAGCCCCAGGCTGGTTAGCAAACTAGTTCACTAATTTGAAAGAGGTGTGAAGCCCCAAGGGCCCTAAGGGGAGTTGCTAAGACCAGAGTCAAAAGTATGGGCCTAAGTTCTGGCCGCTCAGATGACATCTGGTGATGTCCAAAGACTGTATAAAAAGAAAGAACAGAGTTGTTTGCTTGAGGCTCTCACTCTTGGAGGAGTGTTGGTGTGGGACTCTGCGCAGCCACTCTAAGAGCCTCCCAGCTTGTCAACCCAGATGTTGATGGTTTCTTGCTAACTATGAATTGTGATCTGGTCTGTTTATATTGTGTATGTTTGTAACTTGTTTGTATTTGCTCTGAAGTTCAGGATGCTGGCTTTTCCTCCTGAACTAAGTGAATGATATTTGTATGTTGGATTCAAGTAAGATTGTCAGCCCTTTAACATTACTTTCCTTAGTAAAGCAGATCAAAAGAACCTGTGCTGGTAGCATTCTTGTTGTTGGGCTTGTGTTGGTCTTTCACCCCCACAACAGCTGCTAGCCAAATTGTTGCAACACCCAGACTGTTGGGTGACTTGGAAAAATTGATCATGGACTGCCTTCAGGCACCACCACCCACCTTACATAGGTTAGACTTCAGGAGGAGCTTCTTGACAATTAGAAGTATCAAAAATGAAATGGGCTGCCTTGGAAGGTAGTAAGTTCTCCTTCACCAGAGGTCTTCAAGCAAAGTCAACATGACTATTTGTCAGGTATATTACAATGAGGATCAATTAAGGCTTAACCACTGAAGCCTTAAGCTTTAATCACTAAATGGGTGCTGCCTCAGTCAAACTGAGACACGTTAAAGACCTTAGCTTGAAAATCCTGGAGGTCGCCCACTGTCTCTTAGGCTATCTCCAGTTATCCTGGTCCATATCTTGCCACTGGACCCAGATAGCTCCAGAGGAGAAAGTGAGGCTTGTGACTTTGCATAGCCCTCCCTCACTTAAATCCAATTCACTTGTGTGCCATGGCAACACCTCTCTGATGTTATGGTCCTCTTAGAGAATGAAGGATGAACGGCGACAATGAGGATTCCTATTCAGACATGAGCTAGACTAGATAACCACCAAGGTTCCTTCCAACCCAAAAATTCTACAAGGTCACAGACCTGAGAAGTCCTAGGATTAGGATTTGAACTTGTGTCCCCTGACCCCATATCCAGCACACTTTCCTCCAAACCACCTCTATACCCCACTGCCTCTCAAGAAATATGATGGCCCTATCTTTGGGAAGAGCAGAGTAGAGGTGAATACTAGAAGGACAGCAAGAAACTGAAACACATATGCAGGAGGGCAATCAGGCTAGCAAGGGAACCCAAAACCATGGATAGAAGGATGGGCTAAAAGAGCTAGGGACACTGAGCCTGGAGAAGAGAAGACTTTTAAGATAGCTGTCAAAGATATACTAAAATATTCAAGCAGTTCCCTTTTAAAAGAGAGATTAGATTTATTCTACTTGGCTTCAAGGGGTAGAATTAGGACAATAAATTGAAGATGCAGGGAGATAGGTTTCACGTAGGTGTAAGGAAAAGCTTGCGAACCTACAGAACTGCCCAAGAGTGTAATGGGATGCCTGATGAGGAAGGGTGCCTGGAGGTCTTCTAGAGGAGGCTGGAGGACAGTACTTTTCAGGAACATTGCAGGAAAGATTTCTGTTCAATTAAAGGTGGAACTAAATGGCCTCTGAACTCCCTTCCAGCTCTGGGATCCCGTGAATTGGGCAGAATCCCATGAAAAGAGTCTGGATAGAAAAGAGAGGAGAATTGGAAGGATGATCCAAGAAGGTAGATCTGAAACTAAGGGATATAACCGGAAAAAGGGATTGGAGAAAGGAATATTCAGTGTGCTTTCACACAGTGACAAGAAAAGGCATAGCCTTGGGAAGGACATGCAAAATAGGCTGGAAAGATGAGAAAAAAACCAGGAAAACCAAAGAGCTTTATAAATATTATCTCATTCTATCCTCACAACAACCTTGTGAGGCAGGCACTATTTTTATCCTCATTTTACAGATGTGGAAACTGAGGCAGGCAGCAGTTAAGTGGCTTGCCTGATATAAGTGAGACAAGTAAGTATCTGAGATAGGAGGAATCGGAGACAAGATCTGAACTCAGGTCTTCCTATTCACTGCTCTAACTAGCTGTCCTCAGAGGAACACAAGGATGATGTAAGGAAGAGTATAAAGAATATTATAAATATTTAGCCTAATCTCTTCATTTTGCAGTTGAGGAAATAAACCCCAGAGAACAGGAAAAAACTTCCTAAGGGTCAGATGTTAAATTAGAAGCAAAGCTGAGACTAGAACCCAGTTTTCCCGGAATCCCCAAAAGTCAGTGATGTAAGGGTTGTTAAACATCCTCTAGTCTAACTCCTTCCTTCTATAGAAGAGGAAATTCAGACCCCCAAAGGTTCAATGACTTGCCCAAGGTCACACAGCAACTTAGTAGTAGGAGTGGAGCTAAGCAGGCCCCCTGATCCCTAATCTACGGTTCCTTTCTTTACCTACTTGATTCTCTTTTACTAAATGGAAATACATCGCCCTGTAACGTGACTGCATTGATCCTAGTTCCAGTGCCTGGAAAATAATTCTAATCCTTCAACATCCTGATTATTCTCTTCTGTATGTTAACAATAATCTCATTGCAGTGGAGTATTGTGTTCAGTTCTGGACACCATATTTAAAAGGGACATTGGCAAATTGCAGTCCCTCCAGAGGAAGGCAATCAGAATGATGAGGAGACCATGGCCTACTTTATATGAAACCAGTGAAGGCTGAAGAAGAGAAGAATTAGGACAGGCCTGATGGTTGTTTTCAAATAGTTAAAAGATTGTCTTGTGGAAATGGGTTTGGACCCCATATGAAAAATAATTTTAGAGTTGAGTTAGAATAAATGGAAACGGATTTGGTTTTAATTAAGTTAGATTCTAAGAAGGCCTTGGGTGGTGGGTGGGAATTGGAACCAAGGCATCCTATCCCCGGATGACTCCACATTGGCTCGGTCCAAGATGGAAAGTCCCTGAGCCCTGTTTCCCCACTCCTATCCCAACTCTCTGAGACAGGTATGCAACGGGACCTGGGAGCCCCAAATATCCCATACAGATCAGATGTCACTAGCTGGGAGGTAGGAGAAGGAGGGGGAAGGGACTGGCGTCAGAAATCACTGGACTGTGACCAGAAAAACAAAAAGTGATGTGAGAGAGGAGGCCTGGGCCCTGCTCTCATCTTCCAGATCCATATGATTCTGTCTGGCCACAGCAGACATTCAATCAATCATCCTGGATAAACACACCATTCTCACTTCTACTCATTTCTGAGGGCAGCTCCACAATCCACTTAGTCACCTAAGTTCTCATCGAGTTTGCTATCATCTTCAACTTTTCACTCTCCCTGACCCCATCAGTTCAATTCGTTACCAGATCATGTCACTTAATACCCCCCTAATGCGTCTCCTTGATTGTTTCTCTCACCACAGACAGCTGAGAAAACAATTTTCCCAAAGCACAGGTCTGAGCATATCACTCCTTTACTTCTAATGGCTCCCTATTTATTACCTTTAGGTTCAAATATAAATCCCTTAGTTTAGACTTTAAAGCCCTTCACAGATGGTCTTGCTGTTCTTCCCACACAGGACTGTGCCTTTTCTCAGGTTGTTCCCTAGGTTGGGAAGGCCCTCCCTGCTCACTAATCATTGGGAGTACCATTAGACTGAGGCTAGAGACTGTCTTTTCCTTTCTTTTCATCCCAATATTCAGCACAATGCCTGGAACAAAGTAGGCACTTAATAAATGCTCGACTTGACCTCCACAACTCTTTAGAATTCCTTGTTTCTTTCAAAACTCACCTTAAGTACCACCTTCTACATGAAGCCTTTCCTGATCCATCCAGCCCTTTTTGCCCTTCTCCACAAAAATTGGGGCAGCTAGGTGGCACAGTGGATAGAGTTTGGGGCCTGGAGGAACTCTTCCTGAGTTCAAATCTGGCCTCAGACACTAACTAGCTCTGTGTGACCCTGAGCAAGTCACTTAACCCCATTTGCCTCAGTTTCCTTATTTGTAAAATAAGCTGCAGAAAAAAAATGGCAAAGCACTCTAGTATCTTTGCCAAGAAAACTCCCAGTGGGTTCACAAAGAGTCAAACACAACTGAACAACAGAAACTACCTTTATGTTGCTTAGAGAGAGATAAATGTCTTCCTTAACTTACATTTTTTGTAAGCTCCTCGAAGGTAAGAACTGTTTCATTTTTACCTTTCAGTGCCTAGTACGGTAGTTGGTGCATAGTAGGTATAAAATAAATGCTTGTTCATTGGTCAAATATTGCAACCACCCCCACTATTAGAAATAAGAATAACACCCACCTTTCCTATTACTTTCTAAAGTACCACAATCCTCCCAATCACTCAGTCTTACAACCTCACTATCATCTTCAACTCCTCATTTGTTATGGTCTTGACATTTCTGCCTTTAGAAGCATCTTTCAGATTTCATCTTCTCTTCACTCACAAAGCAACTGCCTTTCTACAGAGCTTTATCACTGCTTGACTAGACAACTATTACAAAAGGCTTCTTTTTTTATTGTTTTATTTTTAATTCAGAATTCTCTCTCTCCTACTTCCACCTTCTCCATCCACTGAGAAAGCAAGAGAAACAAAATTCATTACAAATATGTATAGTCAAGCAAAACAAATTACCACATATATTGTTGCTTTTGTTCAGTCATTTTCAATCCTATCCCACTCTTTGTGACTCCATTTGGGGTTCTCTTGGCAAAGATACTAGAATGGTTTGCTATTTCCTTCTCTAGTTCACTTTACAGATGAGGAAACTGAGGCAAACAGGGTTAAGTGACTTTCCCAGGGTCACAAAGCTAGAAAGATGAGTCTTCCTGACTCTGGGCCTGGCACTCTATACACTGAGCCATCTAGCTGCACCTCTGTCTGTCTGTCTCTCTTCCTCCATATATGTATATATGTGTATATGTACATATGTGTATATATTATATATATGTATATATGTACACACATACATACACACATACATACACACATACATAAATATCTACACTCTATCAGCTCTCTGTCTGTGGGCAGATGGCACATTTCAATACGAGTCTTTGGAATTGTGATTGGTTCCATTGTGTTGATCAGAGTTCCTAAGTCTTTCAGAGTTGTTTGTCTTTATAGTATTGTTATTGAATAAATTATTCTCTTGGTTCTCTCATTTCCCTCTGCATCAGTTCATAAAAGTCTTCCCAAATTTTTCTAAAACCATCCCATCATCATCTCTTATAGCACAACAGCATTCTGTCACATTCACCTACATTCATCACATTTATAACTAGCTCAGCCATTCCCCAACTGAGAGGTACAAAAGTCTTCTAAGTGATCTCCTCCCCTCAAGTGTCTCCCTACTCCAATCTATCCTCCACACAAAATGATTTTCCTAAAGCTTAGGTGTGATTATATTATATCACCTCCCCCCACCCCCCGCCCCCCCCCACACACACACTCAATAAATGTAAGTTGCTCCCTATTACCTCCAGGATCAATAGACAAATTCTTTATTTGGCATCTAAAACCCTTCATAACCTGGCTCTTTCTGTCTTTCCAATCTTCTTATACTTTTCTGTCTTCCATGAACTCCCCTGCCCTCCCATACCTGCTGTACCTCACATAAGACACTCCATTTCCCAGAGTCCTTTGCTTTACACTGGCTGTTCCCCCAGGCCTATAATGCTCCCCCTCCTCACCTTTGCCTCCCGGATTCCCAGGATACCTTCTAGTTACACTATGTGTATTTGGCATGTGCAAAGTTGCTTACATGTTGTTTCTACTATTACAATATGAGTCCCTTGAGGATAAGGTCTGTGTTTTTGCCTTTCTTTATACTGGGAGTATAGCACACAGCAAGCACTTAATAAATGCTTGCTGGTTGGCTGATTTTGTATCACCAACACCCAACACAATGACTAGCACAGAATAGGGGCTCAATAAAGCATGTTGATTGGTTGACTTATTACTATCACCACTACTACTCTATTAGTCATAATAACAACGATACCAGTAATACATAGCACATTACGGTGCAGCTAGGTGGCACAGTGTATAAAGTGCCAGGCTTGGAGTCAGGAATTCTCATCTTCCCGAGTTCAAATCTCGCCTCAGACGATAACTCACTGTGTGACCCTGGGCAGGTCACTTAACCCTGCTTGCCTCAGTTCCCTCATCTGCAAAATGCGCTGGAGAAGGAAATGGCAAACCACTCCAGGATCTTTGCCAAGAAAACCCCAAGTGGGATCACAAAGAGTCGGACACAATTGAAAAAGGATTCAACTCAAAAGCACCTTACGTAGCTTCCAACGTGGATAATAAGAGCACCCCCCTCCCCTTGTTGTTGCTGTGATTGTTGTTAATGTCCTTTTTGGGGAGATGCCCAAGAAACACTGCTATTGTCACAGATTACATCATCTCTGTCTTCACAGAATGAGGTTCATTTGAGTTCACTACCCTCAGTGATGGCAGTGCAGAGGCAGGACAGAATTATTGAAAGTTATGTTGACTCCAGATCCTGCTTGCCAACCAATGTTGGGGGAGGCCACACCGCACCTGCGGCTTTTTGCACTATCTGCTTTTTGTCACAGGTGTAGCCCTACCTGTGGGTGCATGTGGTGCTCGGGGAGGACCAGGACCTCTGGTGTGAGGGCTTGCCAAGCCCTCCTCAGGGCTGCTCATCCACCTTTGGTGTCTACCTTTATTCAATTCTTTCTCACCTATGGCTCCAAGAAGCTGTAGCACGCGCAGCGGCCATACCCCAGTAAACCTTGCAACAGATGGGCTAAACCAGGTTGAGGATAACCAACAGGCCTCAAACCCATCACTGAGTTAGGGGATGTCTGCTCCAAGTATGTGAAGCCTTCCCAAGGCAAAATGGACAGATGAGAACGGTTTGTTCAAGTGGCCATGAAAGTGGCTAAAACGAGAGTGCTTAGAGCTCGGTCAGACATTAAATACGCCAAGTCATCCACTGTATTCTGGGCCATTACCAGTCATCTTGACTTTAGTCTTGCCAATGGACTTTGATGAGTATGGAAGGGAAAATGAGGCTGACGACTTTGTGTAACTCTGCCTCACTTAAATCCAATTCACAGGTGTCAAGACATCACCTATGATGTCATTGGTCCTCTTCAAAATGAAGGACAAACTATAACCCTTACCTGTGATAGTTATACCCCTACCTGCAAATTGTCACATACTTGCTACCTTTGGGAGGAACTGAGATGCAAAGCCCCAACCTCTTTTGCTGATGTTGACCTATCTGAATTATCTTTATCTCAAGTTATCAGTAAAAGCTGGCCCCACCTTAAAGCCATCACTGCTCTCTCTGATCTGCCAGTCAACATTCTCTTTGTCCTGAGTTTGGCCTCCTTAATCAGGGTGCAAGCCCAAAAAAGGAGCTTTCCTGTCAACAATGTGATGGAAAGGGCTCCTAGATTGAGACTCAGGAGACATTGGTTCTAGTTCCAAGGGAGGGAAACTAGATTTCAGTTCTAATCCATGTGATTAAGTAATCTCTAATGACAATGGAAGGATTGTGGTGCTCTCCTCAGAAATAAGTGCAGAAGTAGTGGTTTGTTCAGGATGACTATTCCTTCCATGTACATATGTGACCTGCTTGACTCGGAGCACATCACTTAGTCTCTCAGTATATTAGGCCACTATGTAAGATTATTAATTGCAGAGCAGGGTAAACATGAACAAGTTTCTTAATTTCTCAGTTCCTAGGTCCTTCTCTAAGCTGCAAAGGAGTTGCCAGTCTGCATTTGTGGAAGGAGTTCCCCTATGCCAAACCCTCTTTCATTCTGCCCCACCCCCAAAAGATGGAAGACCTGATTTCTTAGTCTTTGGGTCAACAGGCAAAATATCTCCATTATCTCCCTGTTTTTACTCTGCAAACAGTAGATCTGGAGCCAATATAGGAATTCGATTCTACTCCAGAGAACACAGGGGTTTTGAGAGACAAGGAACAGGAGCACCACTGGGGGATAACAAGGTGTGTAGGGAGAGAGATCAATTTCAGCATTCAGCTGCCTGGCCTCGAGAAAGGAAGGACGTGTGCAGAGAGAACTTCTTTCAAGACCAGGGTCCATGTCAGTGTTAGTTTATGTGGGAAGTGGGAAAGAAGAGGGGGAAAGAAGCATGATTTTCTCTGCTTGACTGAACAGAATTCTTCTTTCCTTCCCCTCTGCCCCTCCCCAACACCATCATCTGTCAGACACATACCCAGCCATTCCCAACTTAAATACCATTAGTCCATCTGGCCTGGCTTGGGAGTTTCTTAAGGGTTATACATTAGAGAATCTGAGAGCTGGAAAGGGGCAGAGTCTGGGTTAAAATTCAGTAGACATTGTAGTATGATCTAAGAATACTAGATTGGGACTCAGGAGACTTGGATTCTTGTCTTAGAGTCTGCCACTGGTCACTCCAACAAGTCATTTCTTTATGCCATATGTCAGTTCGCTTGAATGTATGTAATCTAGAACCTAAAATCAAGTTGTCGAAGCTACATGAACTTGGATTCATCAGAGGAGTAAGAGGTGGGGGGAAAGGTCTCAAAAATTATGTTCATGCCCCCCATGCAGTGAAATACCAGAATTTGGCTCATTTTGCCTCCACCTAGGGTTCCCACTAGGAAAAATCAGAATTTGGCACATGATCTAAGACCCCACCGAATGCCAGTTCCACAAAGACTGTATATACCAAATAGTGAATAAACCCATTTATCCAAGCCAATAGCAAATAGAAATCAGAGAAGGTATACAGATGAGGCTATTCCAGATAATACAGAGAATGAATGACCTGTCTCACTGGGAGTGAGAAATCTCTCAGCTCAGCTAAGAGAGAGAGAGAAAGAGAGAGACAGACAGACAGATAGACAGACAGAGACAGAGAGAGACAAAGACAGACAGACATAGATAGAGACAGAGATAGAGAGAGGCCTAGATCTCATCCAACAGGAAATTCCCTGACATCTGGAAATAGGGATATGTTGACATTCTGGCTCCTTTATATGCCAGTTTTTTCCCAGTCTTCCTCTCTCTTCATGGACCTCAAGTAAATATGGAACCATGTGTCTTCTATTTCAAAGCTTGAAGCTTAAAATCTCTCTTCTCTCAGGCTCTCCACAAGTCCTCCCCTTGTGCATATTTAGAACACTGAATATTCAGACTCTATCCACGAGAAGAGTGTTGTGTTAATAGGCTATGAGCAGAGGGTTACATTCATCCTATCATGTTTAGATCCTCTCAAGGAGGAAAGAACTTGGGGATGATAGATTGAAGTGCTCTTTCACCCCCAAACCCCACCAGCATAATCTGCACCATTTACAGTTCCCTTCCACATCGTGGGGGTTAGGGACATGACACCCCCACACACACACACAATCTGGAAAATCCCGAAAAATTTTTTTGGCCTTCCCTTCATATCAGAGAAGAAGTCTGAATTTTTTTTCTTTTTCTTTTATGGGGTGTTTATGGTATCTTATTGTAAAATTTGGGTTGATATTATACAATACTATACATATATTTTACGCATTTCTGAGTTTCTAAATTTTTTCTGTGTCATCTGCTGGCCTTTGCATGTTTTCTGCAACTTCTTCAAAACCCCACCAAAATTCCCATTTAATTTCTTATGCCAACCTGTGATATATTGAAACCTTGATGGGGAAAGTTGCAAAATGTGGAGGGATACAAGACCATTGAAGAGCAAGGTACAGGTTGGCTTCTCCACGGGTAGCTGCTGTTTAGTCCAAGAACACCTTGCTTGATCCAGGAACTAGGAACTATCCAGAAACATCTCTTCAGGAGTCAATATAGGAACTCCTCTATGTCCAAGAGGACCAATAGTTCCAGAATTTCTCTCTTTGTTCAAAAACTTCTCTATAATCTACCACTTCTATTCCCTTGTTGCTGGTTTGAGTTCCTTGCTCTCTTGATTTGACCCAGGAATTTCTCACACTGTTCTGATATCTCTATTTGCTACTGCCTCTCGGCCTCTATAATGCTCTCCTTTCTTGGAGGGAGGAGGAAACTGTCACATGGTTTTCTAATGCACTTCATTCCATGGACTGGCCACTTGGTCAAACAGGCTTCCAGGGAACTGGAGCCTGTGAGTCCAATCAACTGCCATTTCCACTCTTGTTCTCTTCTGTCTGTTTATAACTCTCCCTAGCTCAGCTATATTACTAGCCATGACTCAGTTAATAATCTCTAACGTGGTGTCATTGGTCCAATCAATGAGTATCCAAGGCTAGCCTGGAGCTAACCTTATCAAGGTAATTTCAAAGGAGGGTCTTGAGTGAGTCAAACTCAATGATCTCCAAGGTCCCTTCCAGCTCCAGTTTCAATCTCTTCATCTTTAAAGTGAGGGGTTGAACTCATTGGTGTCAAAGGTCTAGTTCTACCATCTGGAAAAGAGAGCAAAACTAAGACATTCTATGATTTTAGGAGTCCTGGTCTGTTCCAGCTCTGTGGAGAAACTGAATCCAAGAGTAGGATCTCAGTGAGGCAGGGGAAAACATCCATGACTTAGTTTCTAGCAAGCTCCACTCAGCCCCTTTTTCTGGCCTCCTCAACAACATCTGGAAATTCCAAAAGCATTCTGGAACCCTCTGGAAGTGATAGTATCAGAAAAGAGTAGAACTTGCCTAATGGGGGTTTTCCTACTAAGGATCTGCCTCTGACTCAATCTGTAAGGATAAAGGTGACCTCTCTGGATAGAAGATTAAAATAGTCCGTTATCCCTAAGGGGGTTGGCATTAGGACCCATCATATTTAGCTTGTTTATCAATGACCCAGAAGAAGGAGTGTACACAGACATCTCAAAGTCTGTAAGCAGAAGGCATAAGTTGCAGACAGCTCTCTTAAGAGAAAAACTTCAGAACTCTAGCCAGCACAGTGATCAATCATGACTTCAGAAGGCTGGTGGTGAAACATGCTTTCCGCCTCTCATGGGAAGGGGGGAGAAGGCGAGGTAACATATTGAACTAGAGAGGCAGAATGTGGCATCTTCAAACTTGGACAACTGATTTGTTTTTCTTGACTATAACTTGTTATAATTTGTTACAAGGAAGGACTTCTTTGGGAGGGCTTCAAGGAAAAGAATGCAGATTCTAAAAAGAAAAGGACATCAATAAAGCAATACAATGACACAGAAGAAAAAAAATTCAAAAAGATACACAAACAAGAATGGTAATAATTTTGTTACTATTCTATTCATTTTAATTTTTAATAACTTATGTCATTGGTGTAGGGAGCTTCTTGTACCAATGCAGGCTGATATCTTCTCTCTAACTTACAGTCTTGGAGCACTGAGAGATTAAATGGCTTGTCCACAGTCACACTGCCAGTATCTGGCAAAGGAGAGACTTGTATCCAAAACTTCCTGACCCTGAGAGCGACTCTCTATTCATTAAGCTACACTTCTTTTAATATATGCCCTTAAAAAAAACAAACTAGATATGTATGAAGATTTTTTTTTTGCTCTTGGTATACTGAAATGTTAGTCAACTTCTTTCTTTTTTATTTAATATTTTCCCCCAATTACATATAAAAACAATTTTTTACATTTTTTCAAAAATTTGAGTGCCAAGTTCTCTCCCTCCCTTCCTCCCCCCTCAGAAGAAAAGCAATTTGACATAGGTGCAGTCATATGTAGTCATGCAAAAACTATTTCTATGTTAGTCATGTTGTGAAAGAAAACTCGGTACTCCCTTCCCCCCCAAAAAAGAAAAAGGTTTTTTTTAAAGAATGCTTCAATCTACATTCGGACTCCAACAATTATTTCTCTGAAGATAGATAGTGTTTTCCATCATGAGTCCTTTGGAATTGTCTTGGATTATTGTACAATATTGCAGTCATTGTGTCCAATGTTCTCCTGGTTCTGTTCATTTCACTTTGCATTAGTTCATGTAAGTCTTTCTAGGTTTTTCTGAGAGCATCCTGCTCATCATTTCTTTTTTTTTTCTTTTAAATTTATTTATTTTTAGTTTGCAACATTCAGTTCCACAAGTTTTTGAGTTTCAAATTTTCTCCCCCTTCCTCTCCTCTTCCCCTCCCCACTATGATGGTATGCAATCTGATATAGGTTCCACATATACCTTCACACTAAACATATTTTCACAATAGTCAAATTGTAAAGAATTATAACCAATGCAACAAGCAATGAGAAAGAAGAAACAAAACAGAAAGAAAAGATGGAAAAAAATTTTGAAAAGAGAGAGAGCAAATCGTTTGCTTCAATCTGCATTCAATCTCTGTGATCCTTTCTCTGGATGTGGATAGTTTTTTCCATCATGAGTCTTTTGGAGTTGTCTTAGCACCTTGCTTTGCTGAGAAGAGCCAAGACTATCAAAGTTAGTCATCACAGATACAGTGTGTGTGTAATTGTGTATAATGTTCTCCTGGTTCTCTTCCCCTCACTCAGCATCAATTCATTATGTCTTTCCAGGATATTATGAAGTCCACCTGCTCATCATTTCTTATAACACAATAATATTCCATTATATTCATATACTACAACTTTTTCAGCCATTCCCCAATTGATGGGCATCCCCTTGATTTCCAATTCTTTGCTACCACAAAAAGAACAGCTACAAATATTTTTGTACATATAGGTCCCTTTTCCCATTTGATTTTTTTTAATGTTTGTTGATGATTTAAATTCATAATGAAAAAATTAAGCTCTCTTGAGGCTCAGCAAGTGGTGAAAGTCATTACAGGGGAATTCTGCTCAGGTAAAAGTTGGACTAGAAGACCCCTTAGATCCTTTCTAACTCTGAATTTATTTTTTTTTGGTCTGGCCAACCTCCATGTTTATAGGATCCATATGTAGACAAGTGAGCCCCTACTTTTTTTGTTACAATTTGCCCCTAATTTTTAACTTCATTTTCTCATGAGATTTTCTTTTCCTTTTTGTTTGTTTTTTTTTTTTTGTTTCTCCTGAGCAGCTGGCTGCAGGATGCAGTCTCATATTTTTATTAGTTAATATTTTTAGTTTTCAACATTGATTTTGACAAGATTTTGAGTTACAAATTTTCTCCCCATTTCTACCCTCCCGGTTCCCACTCCAAGATGGCATATATTCTGATTGCCCCTTTCCCCAGTCTGCCCTCCCTTCAGTCACCCCACTCCCCTCCTTATCCTCTTTCCCCTTACTTTCTTGTAGGGCAAGATAGATTTCTATACCCCATTGCCTGTATATCTTATTTCCCAGATGCATATAAAAGCAACTTTTTTTGAGCATTTATTTTTAAAACTTTGAGTTCCAAATTCTCTCCCTTCTTCCCTCCCCACCCACCCTCCTTGAGAAGGCAAGCAATTCAACATAGGCCACACGTGTATCACTATGCAAAACACTTCCATAATAGTCATGTTGTGAAAGACTAACTGTATTTCCCTCCATCCTATCCTGTCCCCCTTTATGCAATTGTCTCCTTTGACCCTATTCCTTTTCAAAAGTGTTTGCTTTCAATTACCTCTTCCCCCAATCTGCCCTCCCTTCTATCATCCCCCCTTTCTTATTCCCTTCCCCCTAATTTCCTGTGGGGTAAGATACTCAATTGAGTGTGAATGTTATTCCCTCCTTAAGTCAAATCCAATGAGAGCAAGATTCACTCATTCCCTTTCATCTTCCCCTTCTTCCCTTCCAATATAACTGCTTTTTCTTGCCACTTTTATGTGAGATAATTTACCCCATTCTATCTCTCCCTTTCTCCTTCTCCCAATATATTTCTCTCTCACCCCTTAATTTAATTTTTTTAGATATCATCCCTTCATATTCAACTCACCCTGTGTCCTCTGTTTAAATATATAATATATACACATATATATTATATATATATATACATATATATATATATATATATTCCCTTCAACTACCCTAATACTGAGAACGGTCTCATGAATTACAAATATCATCCTTCCATTTGTAGCAACAATCTGCTAGCAGCTATTGTGGCTGTGTAAGACCAACAACAACCAGGGAGGGAAGAAGGGAGAGAATTTGGAACTCAAAGTTCTAAAAACAAATGCTCAAAAAAAAAGGTTTTTCTACATGCAACTGGAAAATAAGATATACAGGCAATGGGGTATAGAAATCTATCTTGCCCTACAAGAAAGTAAGGGGAAAGAGGATAAGGGGGGCAGAGTGGGGTGACAGAAGGGAGGGCAGACTGGAGAAAGGGGCAATAAGAATATATGCCCTCTTGGGGTGGGGGGGAAGGATAGAAATGGGGAGAAAATTTGTAACTCAAAATCTTGTGGAAATCAAGGTTGAAAACTAAAAATATTAAATAATGAAAAACAAATTTAAAAAAAAGAAAAGAAAAATATAGAGACCTTCCTTCATGCTGACATCAAACCCCAAAGGATAGCCCTTTAGGGAACAGTCATTGAATAAATTCCAAATCCCTCTAGTTGTGCTATCATCTAGCACACCAACTCTCCATGTTTTCCAAAAAAGTAGCATTGGGAGACTATCAACGCTTTGCGAAAATTTAGATAAATTGTATCTGTACCTTTCTCTTGATCAGGGCTGTCCAACCTGAGGTTATCTTAGGGCCGCATTAAAATAAAATAATTATTGGAGGGCCGCACCCAGAATAAAAAATACAGTACACTAATAGAAAGTGAACATGCAAAGCGTGAAAACAAACACAAAACAACAAAGCGACAACACAACAGTATAAAGGTAGGTGTATACTGACTAGTTCGCATCGTACAGACGGAAGGCCTCCCACAGATGGATAGAAAATTCCATGCGATATGTTCTGTCCATAATACTGCTTAAAAACACCAAAGAAAATTAACATCAATAAGATTATTTATTAGTCATGGAATTAAAAAATCTAATGCACATTCCATGCAAATTATTGTTTTATTTTTCCACTCGTGAAAATTAAAACTCACAGGCGGGCTGCATAAAATCACACTGCACATGGGCCATATTTTGGACAGCGCTTCTCTTGATGTACATGTAACCTCAGTCCAGACCAGTGATATGGGACCTTCTCCTCATTGGTGAAGACCAATGCCCCCAAGCCTGTTTGAAGGGCAGGGCAGAGTTGGTGAGAGCAGGAAAAAAAACTCTCTTCAGTCATATCTAACTTGGCACTCATCAAGTCTCTTTTCTCTCTTTCTATTGCTTTGAATCTCTTTAGGGTCTTTGGGTCCTACAGTTGCATCAGACATTTCTGTCTTCCAGCTTTGAGAGAGAAAATAAAAGATGCTGACCCCACTTCAGGCTGCTGAAAGAAAAATAAGACTCTGGGAAGAAGCTGATATGAGAGAAGCTGACAATCTCCATACTGTCCATATCCCGAGCTTATTATCCTAGAGACTTTGGGGAACTTCCCCTTGGGTGAAATCTAGGACATTCTCTTGGTCAAACTGAGTTACCTGGCTCCCCATGGGAGAGCTGCTTTATTCTGTCTAGTATTTATGCTCTGATGTATACTTTCTCTGATCTCTGTTTTGCTATGGAATTGGATAAATGGGCTTTCTTTGCTAGTTTCTATGTGTGTTCATTGTGGAACTAGTATTTGGTGGAACAGGAATCAAAGCTTAGATAGAAATCTTGGATTCCTGCTTCTCTAACTACTAAAACAGTGATTGGAAGTTAGCTTGAACCTGAAAACCATATCCCCTAGATTAACAACATGTGAGGAGTATATAGATGTAATTCTAGTCCAGTGTCTCCTCTCTCTGACCTCAACCTTCTGCTTCCCCTCCTGGCAAGAATTCATTTCCTTTGGAGAAAAGTGGGAGGGGGAGAAGCTAAAGATGCCTATTCCACCTCCCTTCAAGCCACATACCCTTATCCTATATTACATGTGGGGGATGTTTTTAGTACAATCAGGACAGTTTTAGTAACCCTGTCAAACAATGACATAAAGTTGCCTTGGCATTATCTGTTGTTTTTCTTTGGGTTTTTTTTTGGGGGGGGTGGCAATCAGGGTTAAGTGACTTGCCAAGAGTCACACTGCTAGTATGTATCTGAGGTTAGATTTGAACTCGGGTCCTTCTGATTCTAGAGCCTGAGTTCTATCAATTGTGCCCCCTAGCTGCTCTTGGCATGATCTTTTCTCGATGAAGTCATGCTGGCTATTTGTAGTCACTACTTCTTTTTCTAGATACTTGTGAATCTCCTCTTTAACAACATATTTAAAATTTTGCCATAAATCTAAGACAAGTTCACTGGCCTATAGTTTGCTGATTCCATTTCCTTCCTGTTTTGAACTTGGGCTATTTCCCCCACTACAGTCTTCTAGTACCTCTCCTCTTCTCCACAATCTTTCAGAAACCACTGGCTATCTCAGCCATCACATCCTCCAGTTCTTTCAGTATTCTAGGTCGTGGTTTATCAGATCACTTTAGCTCATTAAGGGAAGGTAAGTGCTCTGCTCCTTATCTGGCTATTTATGTTGGCCATCCATATTAGCTATTTTTGTTCTATTCTTTCCAAACCAAACATCATTCTCCTTGGCACAGAAAACAAAAGCAAAATTAGAGTTGATTGCCTTCTTTGTCATCAGTTCTCATTGTCTTATCGATCTTATTCATCCAATACCATTTTTGATCCCTTTTTTTTCCTCAATATAAAACTCTTTTTGTTGTCCTTAGCTTTCCTCATCAACTTGAGCTCATCTGAGTTTCTGTACTTTGGACACTAGCCTTATAGGACCACGTGAAGCTTTTGTACTCATCATTTATTACCAGTCCTTGCTTCCATCTTCTAAGTTTCTGTCTTTTGGAAATCTAAGTTGATTCATGAGTTGCTTGTGCATTCACATCAACCTATTCAGACAGCTCCCTTTCCCCTTCATCATTTGACATTATTTCTCTTGGCACCTTTAGAACTTTATTCTTGAAGGTTTCTCCAACTCCTTGGGCTAATTTCCTCTCTAGGATTTTAGCTCATGGAATCGTCTCTGTATTTCTTCTGAACCCTTAAAATCTACTCTTCTAAAATTTGGTATGTATGTCAGACTGTGCTTGGCTTTCCTCTCCTTTTCTAGCACAAACTGTAAGATGAAGTTGTTGCTTTTTTCCAAGATTCCCATCATTTCCATTCCAAAAATTAGTTTCTCCCTGTTGGTGGGAATCAGATCCAGAATAAAATTCCCCTTGTTGGTTCTTTTGCCTTCTGGAGAAAATTATAATTAAGGCAAGTCAAGACATCATTAGTGGTTCTGCTTTGGGCAGAGAGATCTCTCTGGCAGATGTCTGAAATTCTGATGTTTCCTTATCACTTCTGTATTATGTCTATGTGCCAGGTGATCTGTTTCTCAAACACCTTTTCCCTCATTCTGTCCAGGAATCCTGGGGTAGATACTATAAGAGCAAGACTACTTTTGTTGCAGCTTCTGTTGCTCTTCAGTCAAATGTTCTCTACTGTTTGTTCTTCCTTCTTCTTCTTCCCAGCTTTCCTCAAATTATTATTATCAAATGCCTCCTACGCCCTCTCATTACCCAGATTAGTTGTTTTCTGTTTTTGAGTAAGGCATACCATTCCAGAGCCCTATTCCTGTCTAGGTGTCATTCCATCAAGTCTCTATGATACTTATGAGGTCAAATTTGCCTCCTTGCATAAGGATCTTGCTTGTTGCCTATACTTTATGCATTTGTAAACAAACATCTAAGACCACGGCTCATGCATCAGGGTCTTTTCTTAGATTTTGTCTTCTGGGAACTTTTATTTCAACTGCCATTCTTCTATATTGTAGCTACTCTCTATGAGTGGTGGATAAATATAGGCATATATATATATATGTATAATATTCTCCCCCTCTCTTCCTGTTCAGTTTTGAGCCTTTTTTATTTGATTTGCAAGACACCAGGCAAATATAATTTCATCATCCCTTGTTAAGCATTCTGGAGACTAGGTTAGAATTAGGCATTTCCAGAGGTCCCTTTCAACTCTGACATCCTGTGATGTATGACTATATGAGACAAACAGCCTGTTTCCCTTCTTGGATAGTGGGAATCTGAACCTAGTATTACCTCTTACTGAGACACATCCAAAGTAAAGTCCTTAGAAAAGCAGACCCAGTAAACTTCATGGATGTGGGAACTATAAGGCCAGGAAAGGGACAAGATCAGAGTCTGTGATAGCTTGCAGGAGATGGAGGGGGAAGGACAGGCTTTTTTCCTTCAAATTCTGACACTAGGACTCTAGTTTGCCTTTGAGGTTGAAAGAATGGAATATGAGGTCCAATACCAGTCTAGCAGAAATAACTGTGAGAATTTCATGCCCTTGGGGGGTAGGAAGGGAAGAGAAGGGAGGAAAGGAAGAAAAGGGGAGGGGAGGCAAGGAAGGAAGAGGAGGGGGGGGAGGCAAGGAAAGGGAGGAAAAGAAAAGAGAGAGAAGTCTAAGGAGAGGAAGGGAAAATAGTTTGGAAACAAAAGGGTCTGGATGATTTGGAGAAATGTCAGTTGGCAGCATCCCTGATTGGGAGGAGCTGGGATATACCCCTGCCCAATAAAGAAAAGCACCAGGGAGGGGGGAAGCTCTGCCCTCTCTCAAATTGCAAATAGTTTCCTCTTAACTAGGATCTAAGACTAGGGACATCTCAAGGAAGATCTGTCCACTGGGTGGGTGACATGGAGGCTCTTTATGTGTTCTTTTCATTTTCTGTGTCTATATCTATCTCTATCCCTCTCCTCTTTTCTCATCCGTCTCCCTGTCTCCATTTTGTTCTGTCTGAGCTTTTTTCTCTCTCTTTCTGCATTGGGGTAGGAGAGATTCCAGAATAACTAGCAGCCCCTCCCCTAGCTTCCTATTTTAGAACTAGTACTTTCTGTTCCTTCAGTCTCCTCCATCTTCTTCCTCCGCTCCTGCCCAACTCTTCTACTAACTCTAACCCTCCCAGTGCCCTGATGTAAGGAGCCCAAGGGTCCCTCTGGCCTGGGGAGCCACTCCCTGAAATATGTCTCTTTTGGGCAGGAGTCCATCACGACTCCTTCTTGGCCAACAGCTGCTGGGCAGTGCCTTGTGGGGGAAGAGAAGGGAAATCTGGTGGGGAATTTGAGCGAGGTTGAAAGTGGAAGTGGAATGGAGATAGATTTCAGGGGATAGAGGAAAAAGGGAAAGCACAGAGGGGATGACTTCATCCTTTATAGGCATCGCTTGGAAGCACTTATAAAGAGCAAATGGGGAACTTGGAAAGAGAATTGGGGTGTGCTTACCAACAGAATTATAAGGATAGTGAGTGACCATGGGAGGAAGAAGCAAATTCACTGTCTGTTCTGTTCAAATACCCAAATGAATCTAATCGATTCAGAAATCCCAGTGAAGCAGACTGTAACTCATCCATACCTGCTTATCCTGTGATTTTTATCCATATCCTCCCATAAACTACACGCAGGGTCCACCCAAAATGGATTTGGAATCACTCAAGAACTTAAAATATCTCTAAGTACCATGGCAGGTGGGTAGAGATTGGTGGCAGAAGGAGGAGGCGACTGAGGGAGGGGAGGCAGGGACAGGGAGATACACGTGATGCTAGCAGGATGCCTGCGTGGGTCCTTTTCCCAACTGTGGCAAAAATCACTTTTCTTCTCCCCCGTCCCCCCACGTATGCATTGACCCTTTAGGTATCCTGCATCTCCCTAGGGCTAAGAGCCTGAGCCTTCCTTATAACACTGAGACCAAGAGAGGAAGGGAGTCTTGACTCCCTGGGTCTAACTCTGCTTGATTCCCGGGACATCTCGCCCCCTAACTGGGAGATTTCTGCTGCTTGGAACCACGGCTGCCCGATGCCTTCTGTTGAATAGCACCTCCTCTTTCTCCCCCTCCCCTCCTCCACTGCCTGCAGGAAATTGGAATGACACACACACACCCAAACACTCCTGGTCCCTCTGAGACGCAGTGGGCACTGCTTTGGAGGCCCAGGCTCTCCCACGTGAGAAAGGAGAGACCCACCTCCGGTGAGTGTCAAGCAGGCTCCGCCCGCCCCGCTGGTCAGCCAGCCCCTGTGACGTCGCCGTCACAGTGTAACGGTCTCTAGGGCGAAACCAGGGAGGGAGGGAGCTCAGGCTGCTGCGCAGGCCCTCAGGCCCCTCCTCCCAGGTGACTCCCCTCCTCCCTCATCCCTACCCTCACCCTCTAGCCCGAGCCTCCCGTTCGTCACCCCACTCATCCCCCTCCTTCCTAATCCTCCGATTACCCCCATTCAATGCTCATCTCTCATTTTGCTTGTCGCTGCTCATCCTCCTCATTCCCATCCCTTCATTGCTCATCTCCCATCATCCCTCTCGCAGCCCAGCCTCCCCATCACCATCCCCCCTCCCTGCTCAGCCTGCCCCCCCATTCTTCATCCCCTATCTTTCTCACACCTCAAACCCCATCACTCCTCATTGCTCATCTTATCCATCCCCATCGCTTTGCTTTCCCTCATCCCCTTGATCTTAATCCCCGCAACCCCCTCCTAACATTCATGTCATCGCATCCTCCATCCCACTTCACTCTTTATCTTACCATCATCTCCATTCCCCAAATTCTAACCTTCCCGTCATTCCTTCGTCACCAAAACCCCCTGATTCAACACTCAAATCTTTCCATCCCCCACCCACTTCACTTCTCATCCCCACCCCACCTCCTCATTCCCTTTCTCCTCATTTCTGTGCTCCTCAATTCTTACCCCCTTCACTCCTAATTTTCTCCTCACCTTCCATAACTCCCCATCTTCCATCATCCCCCTCACTCCTCATCCCCCATTCCCCTCATTCCTAACCCTCACTCCTCTGTGTCTTCACTCCTTACCCCCACTTCTCCTCCTCTTACTGTTTATCTCTGCCATCCCTCTCACTTATCCCTTATTTGCCTCATTCATTCCATCCCTCACTCTTCATCCACCATTCATTTCACTCATTCTCCATCATCCCCCACTCTTTATTCTTCCTGTTCCCTTCCTAACCACCCATCACTCCAATCTCATCATCCCAATTCCTCTCACTCCAAACCCTCCCATCATCTCCTCCTCTTACCCCAATTCCTTCACACCTCATTCCCCTCACTTCTCATTTATTTCCTTCATTACTTGTTGTTCCTTAACTCCAATCCCTTTCACTTTTTGTTCCCTATCACCCACCCAAATCACTCCTCCCTCATCCCCATTACTCCACTCTGTCTCTTCTGTCCCATCTTCCTCCCTCCTGACATCCCCTTACCCTCATCTCTACATATTCTACCCCTTATCCCATTCCTTTACTCTCCTCATCCTCGATCTTCTTCATTCACCCTATGCCCTCATCTTCTTCTACTCATCTATTCGTCCCCATCTTCACCCTCTTTATTCCCCTATCCCTCAACCTTCACCGCACCCTCTTCCTCCTTCCACAACAATCCTAGTTTCTTCCCCCACCTCCCTTAATTCCATATCCCCTCAATCCTCTTCCTCCCACTGTCCTTCAGGCCCCTTCTCATCCATTCCTAGCTCCCTCTGTCACTGTACTCCATCCATCTTAATTGCTCATCCTCCCTCTGGTCCCCCACCCCATTCTCCCTCTCTCCTACCCACCTCTCCCCACTTGCCCATTCCATAGTCGTGTCCACCCAATTGCCCCATACCACTTAATTCCCTCCCATTCCATCACTTCACCCCATCCTTTCAGAACCTCCTCTCTCCTCCTCTGTTCTCCCTCTTGTCACTTCCCTTAATCCACCTCATTATTATCCTTCCAGCATCCCTCAATCTTCACCCCCTCTCTGTCTCTCAGCTTGGCCCCTCTATATGGTACCTGATCATCATTTCCTCACTGCCCTTTCTTCTCTCCCCATTATCCTTTATCTTCAACCATGGATTGTTCTTGGGTCCTGCCCTTTCATTGTCTCTTTATGTATGGACCCTCATTATCTTTCAGTCTTCATCTTCTGGCTACCCTTAACTTTTCCTCACTCTCGGTCCATAGCCTTACCCCATGCCCTCTCGTTCTGCCTCAGTTCATTTTTCCTCATTGTTCTCTCAGGCGCTACCCCTTCTCTAACCCTCCCTGTCTATCCCCTTATATTCATCTCCCACTACCCTCAATTGTCCCTCATCCCTAGCTCATTGTTCATCAGTTTGGGCCCTTAGATGTCCCTTAGCGTCCATTCGGTCCACAGCCCCCATCCTCATCCCTTTACCTGCCTTTCCCAATGCTCCCCATCCTTACCCTCCCTCTCCATCACACCCCATCCCCTGATTGTGTCTCAGTCTAATCTTTTCACTGTCCATCAACCCCTCTCCTCACTGCCTCATAGTCCTCATCTTCTCATAGGACGGTTTTCCTGAGGGGAATTTGGGGTGCTGGTGGGTAGGGCGAAGTCCTGGCAAGGATCTCTTCTTTAGACTACAGTTACAGACGCTCCTTCACCCAGGCTTAGCTACTTGGAACCACCTATAATAGCTTCCTCTCGCCCTGGGCACCTCCTCTCTTCGGGGCCTCTCTGTTTTACCTAATTGAGATCCCGCCAGAGGCGTCTGAGGAGGGAGGTGGGGAGGTGCCGGTGGGGCCCGATCGAGGACCCTCCTTCTCGTCTACTTTCAGGGCAACTGCGGTTGGATCTTGGTGAAGTGTGGGACGCAGTAAGGGCCCGATTCATGGAAAAGGCGGGGGAGGGGAAAGGAAGAAGAAAAGGGTGGGGGACGTAAGGGTCTTGAGACCCCCAAAGGCCCCAACCAACGATGTTCACCTCCTTAGGACTACGGCTGGAACCAAGGACATGCCGGGGTTGAAGAGATACGAAGTGGCGCTGGAGGCAGAAGAGGAGTGAGTTGGGGGTACCGGGCAAACGGGCGGCGGCAGCGGAGGGGTAATGTTGGGGAGAGGGGCATGGGAAATAATAGAGGTGGGGAGGGATTATGGACTGTGAGACCAAGTGAGGAGAACTGGCAGGAGGAATGATAAGAGGACCCTAAGGGTCGAGAGGCTGGGCCTTCCCACCCCTCCCCCATCCCTTCTCCCCACTTGGCTTCCTTTTCTTTAGGATCTATTGGGGCTGTTTTTACTTCTTCCCTTGGTTGCGGATGTGGCGAAGGGAAAAGAGGTGAGGTGGGTCTGGAAAGAGTCTGAAAAGGGGGTGAGGGCGGTTCCCAGAGGTGAGGACTCCGTGGGTTGCAGTCCGGCTACATCTCCGGAGTGGCTGCGCTGCCTCATTTTCTCCCAAGATTCAGACCCTGCTGGGGTGGGGATACAGGGAGGAGGGCGGAATGTGGCCTGCGCCCCGCCCCTCGCTACCTCACTAGCCCGCCCCCAGTCCCCCTCCAGTCCAGGCCTCTGGAGCCTTGCCGGTGAACCCTCCACAGCGCAGCACCCCCCCAGAGGCAGAAGCTGGAACCCCTTCCCCGCCTAGTGAGCTGCCTGTCCAGGGGCTTGGGCCCCCACCCCTCCAGGCGAAGCAGTCCCCGCCGTCCGGCAATGCCTCCCCGGGGGACCCAACAAGCATCAGTCTATCGGGCCGGGGCTCAGCCGCTCCCCAGCAGTGCCGTGGAGTAAAGGATTTAACCTGGATCCTGACTCTGCCAGCCAGTCTCTGCCGCTGCCGCTGCCGCTGCCGCTGTTGGGTGGGGGGAGGGAAGAGGAAGGGAACCACCATGTGTGCGGACTGGGTTTGGTGCTTACGTTTCCCTTACCCCAAGGGGAAGGTTGTGGGTTTGGGGGGATCGTTACCCTTCTTCTTTCACTCTTCTCCTACCCCTTCGAGCTGCAGCAGTCTCCCCTGCCCCCCAAATCAATGTCATTGACCTCATGAGGGACTCCTCCTCAGTATCAGGAATCCCCCATTAAGGGGCCACCGGTCAGTATCGCCAATCGCCCTCATCAGTGATCCCCAGTTAGTACCAGCGGCCCATCAGTGACAGTCATCAGGAACACCCCATCTGTGAACCAGCATCAGGGAATTCTATTAGCAAATAGCTAATGTCATGGAATCCCTGAGTGAGAAACTTCTTTTGGCTTCAGTTTCTTCGTCAATAAAATGAGGGGGTTAAACTAGACGATCTTTAAGGGCCCTTCCAGTTCTAAATCCTATAATTCTATAAAGTGTGGGGAAATGAAACCCATCTACAACGGACTGGTGCCACGCATTTCTATTCATTCTCTAGCCTCGGTATTGGCAACTTGCAACCGCTACCAGCAATGGCCACAAGGAGCAAACCAACCTTTTTTCTACTCAGTTCCTGGAAAACTATTTTGGTTTAAAATTTTTTGTTGTTTTTTTTTTTTTAAGCAACCATTACTAAGAAGCTAAAGTAAGAACAGATGAACACAAAGTACACAGAACTTACTTACAAAATACATGGTTCTTAATTGTCCAAATTCGAATCCAGACTACTTTGAAATCCAGGTTTCTGGGCTTAATGAAGATCTCAACTCATCCCAAGGTGCTGGTGCACTATCCTATCTTAGTTAGCCTCACCCAATGCCCTATACAGCTGGTCATTAAACTGACCCAGATATAGACAGAATTAGAAGGAACCTTAGAGATCTTACCCAACACATGAATCCCTACATGTCCTGATATTACTGCCTGTTTAATCAACTCCATTGATGAGAACAATCAGGAGGAAATATATTTCACTCTCTTAAAAACTGTAATTGTAAGGAATTTATTAAGCAGAAATCTACCTTTAACTTTAAGCCATTTATCCTAGGTTTGCCTGGAGTTACGAGATGTCTAATTCCACCCCCACCAACCCCCTCCCTTTTCAGCTCTTACAATGTTTCCCTAAGTTTTATCTTTTCTAAGTTGAACATTCCACCATTCCTCATTAGAAATGGCTATATGAGTTGTACTTGTTCTCATGGAAGGTCATGACTAAGGTCAGGGTTGGGGGTCCAAAGTCCTTTTAGGAACCTCATATCTCTTTGTTCAGGCTGACACATTCCAGCGACACAACAAGGCCAGAAACTCAGATTTTCCTAAGGTGGTGTTCCTCTGTGATTAACTTGGCATCAACTTCACCCTTATCTCTTCTTGGACCCACCCTCTTTGCTACATCAAGAATGGAGGAATATTCTCCCCTTCCCACTCAGGTGTCCCCAGGATGTCAAGCCAAAAGCTCCAAGGGCTTAGATCCCTGCGTTCCTTGCCCGGATTCCAGGAAAGGGCCCAAATCAAGTTCTCTCCCTCAAAGTTACCTCACTTAACCCAGATCGCTGTTGTCCCTTATCACCCTTAAATCTCATAGCACTCCAACTTGGGGAATCCAGGGAGCAAGCTCCACTAGTTTGCCATATCTTGAGGAAAGACAAGATGCTCTTGGGGACAATCTATTGGAGAAGGGCATAAGGTTGGAGCTTGGGGACAAGGCAGAAGGACCACCATATTCAATCCTCCAGAAAATAATCTTTGAGGCAGTGTTCTAGTCTGTCCCCTCTTCCCACAGTCAGTGATTAATGAGCAGGAAAGGATGGGAATTAGCTCAAGTTTATGTCTAATTACTGTAAGTTACTGATAAGTTACTTTTTCCTGATAAGAGGAACAGGCTGGGGCAAGAAATAAAGGGTGGGAGAAGGAAAGGATCTGCCAGATGTGCTATCAACCTCAGTTTTGCATCCACATATGCATCAGCTGTTTTCCATCTGGAGCCTCCTGTCACAGGGGCTTATGGATAAATGGCACTTCATGTGACTGATATGATTTTGGATGCACTGATGGATGTCATGGTGATCATGAGTGTGTCACAGAATGTCACCATGACTAGGAATCCCTCCCTATTTTTGCCCCCTTCTCTCCTCCCATCAGGGAATAAAGAGAACAAAAGAAATCAAGTAATCTGGGAAGAAGCTGAAAGTATCTCAGGCCATGGGAGGAAAATTTTGCCCAGAAAACTATTAGCAACAGGTCCAGGACTAATAGGTCTCCGTTTTCCTAGCCCTAGGCTTCAAGTCTCCACTAAGGGGGAAAACCTAGAGTTAGCCAAGGAAAAGGTGCACAGAGGGGCATGGGGATGGGAACTCAGGATAGAGATATAAACTTTTGGATGGAAACAGAACACAATGACCTCTGAAGATCACCATCATCCAATGGCCTTTGCCTTGAAGAGACTGCTGGGAGGAAAGAAATGGACTCCCAGGTGACTAGCCAGAGAGGTTGTTTGGTCACAGGACCATAAAGGAAAGAAGCTGAGTCCTACCTGCCAATGACTCATCTGATGCCTGAGGGTCCTCCCTCCCCACTCCACCACTGAAGGGGCGATAAAGAGTTCTAGGAAATGGAACAGAACTTCCACACCCCAACCCAGAGGAGAGGGTGGAGCTTCCAAGAATGCCTTCTTCAGTCAGACTTTAGGTACAAGGGAACTCCACGCCTCCCCCAAACCTGTTCTGGTTAAAAGGCTGGGCCTCACAGAGTGTGTGCTACACAGCCTAAACTCACTAGAAGCAGCATGAAGGGATTGGAGCTAACCCTAACTCTGACCCTGCTGCTACTCAACTTCAACCCCAGGACAGGTGAGATGAGTGATCTGGGTCAAGACAGAGAAGTGAGGGAGGAGGGTTTGAAAACCATGTTGGGAGGGTGGTGTTCCTCTTGGAGGGGGTGGTAGTGATGGGCTTTAGGTTGTCAAATTGTCTTTTAGGTATTCAAGTGTTGTCTGCTAGAGTCTCTTAGATTGTAGGAAGAGGTCCCTCAGAGTTTTGGGGAGGGAGGTTCTCAGTTGTTAGACTGGAAGGATGCAGCTTCTTGGGTTTAGGGTCTCCAGTCCCCTAAGATCACACTTCTATTCTTCCTTTACCTCCCTCAGCACTACCCCCAGACCCCAGCATTTCATGCTGCACTCAAGTCTTTCGAAAGAACCTCCCCAGTAAACTACTTCGGAATATCATCCAGGTAGAACTACAAGAGGCCAATGGCGACTGTCATATACAGGCTTATGTGTGAGTCCAATTCAGATCCTGACTCCTGACCTTACCCTTTAAGACTCATTCAGACCCCTCCTTGCCCTTCTCTTGCTCTCCCAACTAATCCCTTATCCTGTCCCTTCAGGCTGCACCGAAATCATGGACTACCTGTTTGTATCCACCCAAAGAACCGTTCTCTAGCTCGGTGGTTGTCCCGAAACAAGATAAGGCAGAAGGATCATGGTCCTAGGCCCAGGCTCAACCCAACTCCTTAACCCCCTCCTCCATCCCCACCCCCATTTCCTCCAGTCTCCTGTGAGAACTGATACATTTCAGTTCAGGTGTTTTTCTTCAAAAACCAAACCCCATATATTGCCCCCTGGGGGTGAGGTGGGGGGGGGCAGTCATTTCCTTAGGGGCCCAAGCTGGGGACAAAGCGAATGGACTTAAGGCTGAACTCTGCACAGGAACCAGGAATTCAGCCCTGGGGACCAGACCTGGTGGAAAGCAGTCCCCTACCCATTGCCTTCAGGTAACTCTCTTCCCCTAATAAAGATGAACTGGACAGAAGCCTCTGGTAACTCAAAACATCAGGGAGAGAAACAGGAATGAGATGGGAAAATACTAGGAAATTACTTTCTCCAAGGGACACCAACACCTTCAGAAGAGTTTATGCCAAAGGTATGACAAAGAACTCCTAATTCCTTTTATTCACATAGATACATGGCGACAATACCCTGTCCTCCTCCAGCCTTCCTCTCCCACCAACATCCATTGGTGCCCACACACAAACACAGAGCTAGGAGGCTTACACAGGTATGTGTCCCAACAACCACAGTTGTATAGTCTTCAGAAAGCCCATGTCACCCACCTGACTTGTACCCGGGGTCCTACACATAGACACACAAACACACACGTGGATATTTCCCACATGTACATAGGAACACACCTCATCTTGCCTTGGATGTATTTCCATATATGTCCCTTATGGTCCCAGATGTTTGTGAGGGAAGTCTGCTCCCCTTACTCAGAGCCAGGGTTGAGGGGGCAAAGGGAAGATATTACATGAGCCCCGTGACTAAGGAGTTGTTCATCCATTCACTGAATAGCAAATATTGGGGATATTGTGAGTCCCACAAAAATGGACCCTAAACAATAGCCCCTCAAGACGGTGGAGTTGGAGGGGAGTCAACTGTCCTTCCAGAAACTCCAGCTGCCTTTCCACACTGGTGCTGACTGTAAAGGTCCTACCAGGAATGAGATCCTCCAAAGTTCACTACAGGATCTGAGCCACTATAAGGAAGCAGAAAAGGGAAGTAATTTGAGGAAGGGTCTCTGCAGGCACCCTTGGCCTATCTTTGGACTCTCTGCCACATTCCCAGACGTTCCAGAAGAAGACCCAAGCTGGAAGAGATGGGGAGGGGAGCTAAGTATTTTTCTCCCCCCACCCTAACCCTCCTAAGTCCTCAGGGCCTGTCTCCTCCTCTTTTTCTCCCTTATGTGTCCCCCAGCTCCTAGCCTTCCCTCTTTCCCCTCTCACACTGTACTTGAACTATTCTCTTAAAAGAGAATGTCTTTTTCTATTCCTCTTCACCTGTCCACAAGGTCCTGCCTCAAGTCCTCCAGTAAATTGTCCCTTACTGCTCCAACTCACATCGACCTTACCCTTTTCCAGCTTCTGACAACCTGAACCATACACTTGCCCCTGATCACACACTGTCCCATCTTGTCCTCTGTTCTGTTCAATTCCAAATATTGGTTATTTTCCCAACCAAAGTGTTGGGAAAACCTGAGGGCAAAACCTATCCATTCTGTTTGTGCATGGCTATGGCCCAGCACAAGGTTGGCAGCCCAGAATTCCAAATGTACTTGTCTGATGACAGTGGCCTCTTCCCCCTCTCCCTCCCTTCTCCTCCCACCACTGGAGAATATGAAGCCCAACTAAAAACTAAGACAACAGAAATGTTAAGAGGACAAGGTTAAGATCCAGAAAGGGTATGGGCTTGGAGAGTGGAGATATTTATGGCCTTACTCTCCAACCCCCCAAATCTGGGGAATCAGAACTCTAGTTAGAGAAGACAGACCCACCCACTTGGTTGTGTTTTTGGGGAAAGACCAGAGGATAGGGATGGGCTGAGCGAGATTTCCTAGGAGGATACGCCTCAGGGGATAGGGTAGATGTGATAAGGGAAATGGTAAGTCACAAGATCCTTAGAGAGCTAGGAGGTGACTTAACAGGTGGTAATGACAAGGATGCAGGTATGCAAGGGGTGAGGAGAAGGAGGCTCCCTCTTAGTTTTCAAACCTTTGGAACCACCTGTCCTCCTAAGGCACTCACCAGGCATGGTCTTCACCTGCACCATAGGAGCCAAGAATCCAGGCTTTGGGGCAGCCCCTTTTCTGCTTCCTCTCAGCCTCAGCCTGTGGTGAGCACAGAGTGAACAAGCTTTTTCCTGAGCCTTCCACAGGGCTCCAGGTAATTGGGTCAGTTGGGGGCAGGGTCAGTGGGTCTCAATAGCCTCACCTAGGAAATGAGGAGGTTGGTCCAGATCTCTAAGAGCCCATCATTTGATCATGTATTAAGAGTCAGAAGGATCTGACCTTTCATTATACAACTAAGAAACTGAGGCTCACTCAGGTGTGATTTGAACCCAGGTCTCCTGACTCCAGAACCAGTGCTCTTTCGCTATACCATAACCTAATATTCTGTAAAAGGGATGGGCCCATGGCAGGAGGCATCAGAGGGAGTCTGAGACCGAACTCTAAGATCAGAAGCAATTTGAGGGAATGTGATGGTGGAGGGATGGGGTGCTGACAGGACTGGAGTCACTCACCAGAGCAGGAGTGCGAGGGCCCCGGCAGCCAGACCCACAAAAGAGAAGACACCCAGAGACGCTACCACAGCCAGCTGCTCCAGGGGATCCCTGTGGTCTGGATGGCGGAGGGAGAACCCACATGAGAAGCAGCTTAATCCCACCCCCTCAGCAGGTGGAAGCCCTGGGGGAGATCTGGGGTAGCTAACCACCCATATTTTGCTGCTGCTTGTCTTTGGGGTCTATGTATCCCTGATGAGGCTGCAGTCTGTGATCACCCTGGCACACCCAGGCAGCCAACTCACCCATTAACGGCTGAGAGTCGGGCTGCAGGGAGGGCCCGGGCAGAACTCGTCTCTCTGGCTTCATCTCAGTCTGGGCCTGGGCCTGCGTCGGTGTCTCTGTCTCTGAGGGCCTCTCGCTAGGTCTGGTGCCTGGGCCAAAGGCAGCTGATGCTAAGAGCAAGAGCAGCTTTTGAAGCGGAGGGTCTACATCCAGAAAGCCAGGCCCCATGCATTGGGCTGCTCTCCACACCTCCCTCCTATCCTCCCGGGCCTGAGTACTTCCCCTCACCAGGACTCGGGGTTCCCCAGGCCTCCTCGCTCCAGTCACTCCAGGTGCCGGCATCAAGGAAGTCACGAGCGCTAACTCGCACCACGTGAGGCAGCCCAGCCACGGCATCGGTGATCACCTCCTCCAGCCCAGCTGGCTCCACCTGCAGGGTCACAGGGAGGGACCTGGGGGCATGGGGTTCTTTGGCAGGAGCATTCCGTGAGGGGGGAAGGAGCACAGGGAAAGGAGTCCTCTGCCCACATTAGGAGCTGGCCACCATGTGGGCCCTGGAATGTGAAGTCATCTAACACTGGGCTGGATGGATGGAAGTGAGGGGATGAGGGAGGTGGGTAGGGGACAGCCAGGCAAAGCTGTAGACACCTTCCCCTCTTTTCCTGCTCCAGCATCATTGAGGGATTGAAAATTTGGGGGGCAAAAGGCCCCCAGACAGAATGGTACAGAGCAAAAGGCCTGGGGGCTCTAGGATGGACCCAAATAATTCACCCAGGGCCCATAAAATGGTTGGTTGAGTAGCCCATGGCCAGAGCTGAAATTAACTTAGAATCTGGACAACCCAGGAGTCACAAATGTTAGTGCTGGAAGGGATTGAAGAACATGTGTATCAGAGAGTCCTCCACAGACTCTACTGCCTTATTTTACAGACAAGGAAACTAATTACCAGAGATGAGTGATTGGCCCGAGAAGAGACAGGACGTTCCTAGTCAAGCGCAGATTCCATATGGCAGTCTTCTAGCTCCCAGTTAAGGACCTCTCTCCTGACTGCCAGGCTCACCTCTCCAACTGCCTTTTAGACATCTCAAAACGGATGTCATATAGAAATCTTAAACTCTACAGGTCCCAAACTGAAGTCATCTTTGCCTACAAGCCCTCCCCTTTTTGCTAACTTCTTAATTGACCTGCAAACCCACACCCCCTAACTCTTCTTTGGTGTCATTCTATGTTGGAGTGGAGGTGGGTGACATAGATACTTTGTATTCTCTTAACTCACCTAGCAAATTTTTTTGGTAATTCAGTAGCAGCAGTAAGCCACAATCTGCCTGTTAACTCCAAAGTGGGAAACAAACCAAAGAGAGCTGGGAGATGGAGACCAAATCAGGTGGGATGGCTATGGATGTTAGTGTAGTCCCTGTCCATCCTGGACAGGATGCCTCCCCACACACAGGAACACTCCAAGTCAAGAAAACAAGATATACGCAGGAGAATAGGCTGAGCCCACAGGGACAGGGGGTTCAGATATAAAAAGACAGGGAGTTTGAGGGCACCTATCCTGCAGAAAAGGCTTGTGTTTTTCTGTCCACTCCATTTCTTCACAGGTCCCCCTTACCGTGGACTGGGCCAAATCCCTCTGTCCCACCTTTTCCCTTACCATAGACCAGGTCAGGTGGCGCACAGGGCGGTATTGCAGTCGGAACTTAAGCAGAAAGTGGGGTTGGAGGGGCCAGGAGTTTGGATAGGCCCAGCTGACCAGCAGGCGTCGGGGAGCCCCAGGAATTGGTTCCACTCGAAGTCCCTGTGGTGGATCTGGTCTTACTGTGAACATGAAGGCAGGGATCGGATCAGGGTCAGTGGTGGTGGGAAGCTCCACCTTGCTGCCCCTTAAACTCTGCCCTGAGTCTAGATCAGAGACGGTAGAGAGATAGAAGCTGGGATTGGGGGAGGTGTTGGTAGGACATACCAGGAAGCATGCAGAGGCAGGAACAGGGGTGTCACCGATGGTAGGGTTACTGAGGGATATGAGAGTGAACTGAAGCTGGGATTGGTTGTTGTGCTAGAGAGAGGTCAGCTTGTGTGTAGAAGGGTCTATAATTGGGGCATTGTCAGGAAGAGTCTATAAGATTGAGGCAGTAGCTCTCTATTTTGTTGGAAATTATGTAGAATATGTATCAATATATTGTATGTGTGTATATGTGTACGTATGCATGTGTATATGTATCTGTATGTAGTTTTACCGTGTCTTTAATATTTCATGCCCTGGTGTAAACACAGATTGGGTGTCCCCCAGAGCTTGGTCTCTCTTCTCTTCTCCCTCTATACTACTTAATTTGGTGAATCAGCTCCCATGGAGTCAATTATCATCTCTAGGCAGATGATTCTTAGATCTATTTATATAGACCTGACCTCTCTCCTGACTGCCAGGCTCACCTCTCCAACTGCCTTTTAGACATCTCAAAATGGATGGCATATAGAAATCTTAAACTCTACAAGTCCCAAACTCAAGTCATCTTTGCCTCCAAGCCCTCCCCTTTTTGATAACTTCTCTATGACTGTCCAGGGTAACACCACACCTAGGCTCACACCACCCCTGACTCTCCACTCTCACCTCCATATATCCAATCAGTTGTCAAATCTCGTAGGTTCACCTTCATGACTCCTCTTGTATAAGCCCCCTTCTCTCTTCTGAAGGCCTGGTGCAGGCCATCATCACCTCACACCTGCACTGTTACAATAACCTGCTGGTCCATCTCCCTGCCCCAAGTCCCTCCCCACTCCTGTCCATCCTCCACTCAGTTGCCAAAAGTGATCTTCCTTAAGTGCACCACTACCCCCTTTTGAATAAACTCCAGTGGATTTCTAGTATTTACAGGATCAAATAGAAAAACCTCTGTTTGATTTTTAAAGCCTTCCATAACTTGACCCCTTCCTACCTTTCCTATCTTCTTATCCCTTATACTCCTTCCACTCTGCAATCCAGTGATACCTCGCTGCTTCTCACACATGACACTCCATTCCTCTTCTGCAAAACCTTTCCCAGTCTTCCTTAATCTTAGTGCCTTCTCTCTGAGACTCTCCCGAATTTATCCTACTTAGACCTTGTTCGTACATAGTTATTTGAATGTTGTCTCCCCCATTAGACTGTGAGCTCCTTGAGAGCACAGACTCTTTTTTGCCTCGCTTTGTAACCCAGTACTTAGCACAGTGCCTGGCACATAGTAGGTGCTTAATGAATGTTTGTTGACTGAAATGTACTTCAAACTTTAATCCATTATTTCAATAATATAAGTGCTTCACCTGCCAGCAAAGACCCCAAACTCTCAAAATACCTTAGGAGATAAGAAGCTCTCATAAATTGTGACCCCCCTCCTCCCAAAAAAAGTCACTCGTTGGCTAACCATTTGGTAATGAACTTCATGGAATTAACAAGGCCGATCCTCCAGTGACAAATGCACAGAGGACCTCTGGGCCCATGCCTGAAGCGTCTCCTTCTTGGTAAGAGCTGCCAAAGCAATATGGGGTGTCCTCTATGACAATGAAAGGCATCAGAGAACTCCTTTAATGGAGGAAATCATGTAATATAAGCATATAAGTAAGGGATTTGGGGAAGAATTTCACCTCCCTCTACTGGAACTGTGTCTAAGGAAAAGAAAGAATCCTGATAACTGATAACCAAAACCATCACTCACTGAGTTCAGGACCCAGGACAGTGGAAAGCATGCCGAGTTTTGAATCAGAAAAACTGGGTTCAAATTCTGACTCTGTTGCTTACTATCTTGTAGGCAAATTATGTAGCTTTTCTGGGCCTGTTTCCCTTGTGGAAAATGAGAGGGATAGCTAAGATGGTCTCCTAAGACCCTTCTGGCTCTTCTATTATCCTCTGCTATTCAGCATCAGTGTCCTGCAGATGCATGGACAGCTAGAGACTAAAACAGCTTTGTGTGGGGTCTCAAAGCCAGATCAGGCTTTGAAAGAGGAAGAGGCAGGGAAGAAGGATGCTTCTGGTCCTTGAAGAGAGAGAGAGAGAGAGCAGAATACAAAATGTGAGCCACTGGGATGACGGTGTTTAGGTCAAAAACTGCTCTGGAGATTAGGTGAAGGTGCTAGCTAAGGACAAAAGGTAGAAAACTCAAGCTTCACCAGAGGACAGGACCAGCTGATGAAAGGGCTTAAAAAAAATAATAGGGTGAGGAAGAGCAGGTCAGGGATGAGGACAGAATGTTCGGGGCTAGAGTCAGAGACTCCTAGCAGATGGTGCAAAGTGCTGGCAGATACAAAGATGAAAGCAAGGTCAACCGAGGTAGAGCATGAAGCCTACACTATATATAATCTTTGGAGCCAAAGAGAAAACTAGGGGGTCCAGTGGATATAGTAGTGCCAGGCCTGAAATCAGGAAGACCTGAGTTCAAATCTGACCTCAGATACTTACTAGTTGTATGACCCTGGGCAAGTCACTTGCCCAGAACCCTGTTCTGCCTCAGTTTCTTCAACTGTAAAATGGGAAAAATAAAAGCACCTACCTCCCAGGGTTGTTGTTGTAAAGCTCTTAGCACAGTGCCTGGCACACTGTAGGTACTTAAATACTTGTTTCCTTCCTCCTTTATCCAGGAACTAAGGTGGTACCCACATTGGTCAGGGAGGCTATAGAGCAGAGGTGAAGCCTAGCTTGGAGCCAGAGGTAGGGGAGAAGGCTCACAGGGATGGGACTAGAAAGTAGCCGCTAGACAGACTTGGGCTCACTGTAGGCGTAGCAGCGACACCTACCGGAGGAATGGAGTAGAACAATATACTTGGGAGAACACCGAACTTGAAGTTAGCAGGAGACCCGGGGTGGAATCCTAGCTCTGGTCAAGTCATTGTCCTCCTCTAGAACATGGGGGTGATGACCTCTGTACTACCTATGTCATAGGGCTGACAAAAGCACTTAAACCTTAAAGCCCCATATAAATGAGATATTCAATAACAGAGGCTCACAGTGCCTGGAACATGGTAGGCACTTAAGCGTTTGTTTCTATCTTTATCCAGGAACCAAGGTAGGACCCCCGGGTGGTTAGGAATAACAGGATCAAACCCTATGCTTCATAACTCAGCCTCTGCTTGTGGTTTGATTTTATTCACTTTCATTTCTTAGTAACCCTTCTTCCCCCTTGAAACTTTCCATCTTGTAAGGGTTCGAGGAAAGGAAGAATCTAAGTTACTAGAGGACTTGGGGACATAGAAAATGACCTAGTGAGTGGCCTACTGTGGTTGCTGGGATACGAATTCTTAAGTAGAAAGAATAGAGAGCCAAAGTCAGCCAGCCCTTGCCTAGGGCTAGAGAGCCAGTACCCTCCAGAGTCATTTAGTGAAGGTGAGATATAGTTTAGGGGTCACTAAGGGGTCAGCATTTTGACAAGTTGGGGTCAGAATACGTTATATGCTGATGGAGTCAGTGGGAAGGGGATCAGTGACTGAGGAGTCCTAGGGGCTAACATGGAGGTCACTGGACAGGTATTCAGAAACATTCTGAGCTGGGAGGGTCAATTTTTACGAAGGGGAGCCCCAGGTCCCTCGTGGAGATGTGTTAATATAGTCTCCATGTGGAAAAGGGTTGTAGGAGATCAACAGATCTTTTGCACAATGATAGGATTAGTATGCATGTGGTATCTATCTTTTTACAGGGACAGTATCAAGAAAGTCATTCACAGACAACACTGTGGGAAGTGGGGGTTCATGTTTAGCGGGGTTCATAGGAGAAGCCGATTTGGAAGATTGTAGGGGATCGTGAATAGGATGCTTTGTGTGATGATAGAGTTGAGACAGCTAGATGTCACAGTGGATAGAATACTAGACTTGGTGTTAGGAAGATCGAGTTCAAATCCTGCCTCAGGCACTTAGTGGTCAGATGACTGGAAAAAGCCACTTAACCTCTCTAAGCCTCAGTTTCCTCAAAATGAGGGGATTGGAATCCTAAGGCCCCTGCCCATTTTAAATCTATAACTCTATGAAGGTCAGTTTTTGAGAGAATCACATGAGGTCACTCCATATGTTACAGGAGTCACTGAGGTCATTCTAAAATGTGCTGCTGGTTGGTGGGTTCTGCACCCATAAGGTCAATGTAATTGGGTTGGGGGGATTACTCATGGATGTTCTGTATACTAATGGACTTTCTTGCAGAGGGTCAGCATTGGGGGAAGGGGGTCATTCACAGATGTTTTATGATAGAAATGAGTATTTTAGGTGGCATCAAAAGGGCTTACTCACAGATACTCTGCATGCTCACATCCAGTAGGCGGGCACTGGCCCCCAGGGGGTTCACTTCGGTCACATTAATCCGATATTGGCTCCAGAACTCAGAGCCATGGACCACACACCGGGTAGCCCCAGGAAGTTCCGGTAAGCATAGCCAGGGATCTGCAGACAGTGCTGGCCTGCATATAGGGAGGAAGGGCACAGTGGGCACCAGGACTGTCCACTCAGGGGACTCCCAGTCCTACTATGGACCCCACACAAAGGCTGAGTTTAGCTTCCTGAAACCCTCTGCCCCCCTCAGCCCTCACCACAAAGAGCCCACCTGGGGATGAGAGGACCAGGACTTCTTACCTTCCTCTTTCTGTTCCAAGGATGATTTTCTTCCTGTGGCAGAAGGAAGGAGAGAAGGGATGCCTGGGTTATACCTCAGGGCTGACACAGCCTCCCAGTTGACATTTCCCTACCTGTAGACACTTCATAAGGAGGTCCCAGGGGTAGTTTGTCTACTCCCAATTTTCCCTTCTCCCCACATCCCCTGTGCCCATTCCATTCCCCTTTCCTCCCTGCTTCACACACCTGTAAGAGGCAATGTATCGTGTGGGGAGGCCACTGACCCGGCTGGGGCTCCAGGAACAGGAGAAATTCTCATAGTCTGATGCCCGGCAAGAAACCATGGGACGAGATGGGGGGTCTGTGGGAACAGGACAGGAGCTGAGGACTGCCCAGGGTGCCAAGTACTCCAGAATTCCTCCTTGCTATGGTCCCACCTCTTTCCAGTCCCTCACAGGCCCACTCAAGTCCACCCCCCCACCAGGGTCACACATGCCACCCCCCAGGTCATTCCAATAACCCTCAACTCCCAAACGCCACTCACAGCCTAGTTGGAGCGTCACAGAGCCTTTGGTCCCTCCATCCTGGGACTGACAGATGTAAGTGCCCTCGTCTCTGCTATCCACCTGCTCCAGGACCAATTCCCGTTGTCCCAACCCTAACTCTGCCATTGCTGTCCCCAGGAGTGCGTGGCCATCAGCCCGGTGCCAGGAAACCAGTGTTCTGAGGATGCAAGGTGTAGGTGGGGAGGGGTTGAAGGTAGAGTAGGATGAAGTTGGGGAAGGAGCATGGGGTGAAGTTGAGAGAGCAATCAAACATTTATTAAGCACCTACTATGTGCCAAGCACTATGCTAAGTGCAGGACAAGGGATAAGAGGTCAAGAGCAGAAGTCAATGTACCCTCCACCCCTCTCCCTCAGTCCCTGACTATATATCCCTCCCAACACCACCTGGAGATTTGAGAAAGTTATGATGGAGGCTGGAAAAAGTGAGGTGAGAAACTTACCCGGGAGTCACTCCTGGACACAAGAGCACGATGGTGTCTCCAAGTTGCCCGTACTGGACCCCTGGGGATGGGGTTGGCATAAATTCTGAGGAGAGAGCCTCCCCATGCTGACTCCTGAGACCTCCCCGAATTCCCTCCCATATCAGGAGATAGTGGTTACAAGGGATTCCAGAATTTGGACATTAGCTCTTAGGTCATGGGGTCACATCCCTGGGGAACAGGAGTTGGACATCAGCTCTCAGGTTATGGGGTCACATTTCTGGGGAACACAAGTGGGGGATACTGGTTTCATCCTGAGTCAAAGGTTTAACTCCCTTAGGACAGCAGTTGGGGGTCCTGGTCTATGCCATGCTTTCTCACCTGGGGGACCCCAGGCCTCAGGGCCAGAGGAAGAAACAAATACTAGGGCTGCAGCCACAATCACCAGGACCCTGCCCAGCCCAGAGCAACTGCTGCTCATCTGGAAGGAAAATGAGGTACAGGATCATCCCAAGGGAAGGGGCTCTCTGGGATCCTAAACCCCTCTGTGTACCACATGCTATTTCCTCCAAGGCATCACTCTTTCCCCCTTGCCTCCCTCCCAAGGATCTTTCTCTTTTCAGGAGGGAAACCAAGGTATAAAGTAAAAAACTGAGAGGGACTTTCATTTTCTGGAGCAGGGGGACATACATATGATACACATACACTCACATATATAAAGGCAGAAACAGACAATATATTCACAAAAATACACACACATACACACACACGATACTCATAATACTAATACATATGCTCACATACTGAGATAGACTTGTATACACATAGTCCCACCCCCTTTTCACCAACCCTCCTTCCCCCACCCCAGCCCCCAGGAGCCCCAATTCTGGGCTTGGGGCCGAGGACAAAAGCTGGAGGCGTTGGGGTCTGTGCCAGGCCCCCGCCTCCTCCTGACAACCCTTGGCACTAGGGCTTGCTCAGAATTTGGCATTGCTAAGGCAGCTCCCCCCACCCCACTCTAGCTTGGCCCAGCTCCACTGTTAACCCTTTCCCTCAAGATGCCTAACCCTGGAAGATAGCCAGACCCACTTAGGAAGGGGTGGGTAAATATGAACCCTAGAAGCTGGGAAACTGCCATCTTTAGGAAATGATCAGGTGACCCAGCATCCCCCCCCACCCAGCATCCTAGGATGGGTCTATCTGATGGGGAGGGGGAGTGTCCACAGATAGGAGAGAGAGCATCAGGAAGTGGCCATCTTCTGACCTCAACCCTGCTTATGCCAACCATTGTGAGTCCTTTATCTTGCCCTGCTCTGAGCCAAGAAAGCTGAGAGGAGACAGTCTGGCTCTAACCAGATCCTGGGCCACCCCGTCCCCTTCTTTTCTTAGTTTTGTTCAGTATTCACTCCTAGTAAGGAGCCTTAGAGGCTTAAGGAGAGGGAGGGGGAAATAGGGGAGGTAAAGGACTAATCAGATCCAGATGCAACAGCTGCTGCCAGAGGCCCAGAGACAAAAGGGTGATTAGGGGAGGGAGAGGGGGAGGGGAGGCACCTTAAAGGAGGAGGAATGAAGAATGAAGACAAGGAGAGACAGGATCTGGGAGCTACAGCAGGAAGGTGAATTGAGAGTGATAGAGATGAGTGGGGAAGGGGGGTAGAACAGAGAGAGGACTTTATAGAAAGGACAGGCTCAGATACAAGGCACTGGACACATGGAAATGCATGTGTCTGTCTCCATGTGTATACACATGTCTACATACTTGTTGACTGTATGTATGTGGACAGAGATAACCTTCCCCATGGAGTGAGGTATAGGGCTTCCATCATTTTGCACCCCCACCCCTGTTTTTTATTCTCCCCTACCTTAGTTCCTGGTGCTCTCTGTGTCCATGATCCTTCCTCCTCCCTCCAGCCCTCAGCCAGCTCCTGCTCTGCTTCTGTTCTCAGCTCTCAGCTCTCAGCTCTGGGAGTTCAAGGCAGCCCCCCTCTCCCCACTTCCCCTTGCCTGGCTCCTCCAATTCCCACCCCCTTTTCTCCACCCCCCCATTCCCTGGCAGAATGTGGCTGCCCCTCAGCCAGGCCCCCTTTCCTCCCCCTTCCCCTACCCCAGCCCTAGGGGTAAGGCCAGAGCTAAGGAATGGACCTCTTCTACTGCCAGGACACCCCCCACCACCACCACCATCTTACAGACTGGAAAGGAAGCCTCAGGTCTACCTTTTGCCTCATTTCATTACTTTTTCTTCTGTGCCTCACCCCCTAAAACAAGGGTGTTGGGAATGGATATGTGAATAATCTAGTAAGGGTTTACTGAGGCTTTGTGTGTGCCCACATGGGTGGGTTCATTTGTGTAGCAATGCATGTGTATGTCCTATGCATGTGTGTTGAAGGGCGAGTGTAACAATTCACAGGTTATATCATACTTCTCTCCCCTCCACCCCCAAAAGAGAACCCAGCTTTTAACTGGGATGTCGAATTGTCACCATTGGATTCAGAGAAGGCAGTGCACACACAGATCTGTACAAATGAAACCGTATAAGACATGCACTCACACAAATTCGCAAAGGCGTACAAAGACAGACAGGTACAGACAAGAAATCAATATAGATAAGCACTTGGTTATATAGAAACAAACAGATGCAGAGACGTACATTCACAGATACCCTGGCCCTTAAAAGACACAGAGATGTACACACAACAGAGAAAAATGTAAACAATTAGATACACATGCCCTTCCTTACACACAGATACACGGGCAGAAACAAATGCAGGCATGCACTCAACATTTCTATGCAGACAGACCAGATCACAGGAGAGAGATGGAGAGATACATACGGGACAGACTCCCCACACACACCCCCTTCCCTTTCTCCACTCCTCCCACTCCACCAGATGTTTCTCCACAGCTGGGCAGGGCTGCTCCCCAGAGGGTGAGAGGGAAGGGGGAAGGCCTTGAGGCTGGGGAAAGATGGAGAGCTCGAGTTTGGCTGATAATCCACTCCCTAAACTCCTCCCTCAGGAAACTCTGGCTGGTTGCAGCTCCGCCCTCCCTCCAAACCCCTCTTCAGGCCCCTCACAATTCTGGCTCAAGCCCTTCTCCCTCCCCTCTCACTTCTCTCCACCTTTCCAATCTCTCTCCAAATCCCCTCCTTTTCACCCTCCCCAGTTTACTCTTCCCTCTGCCTCCCCCGGTTTCTCACCCACTACCCCTTCTCCCTGTTTGTCTCTCCACTTTCCTCCACTCTTTCTTGTCTGTCTTCCTCTCTCCATCAGGTCTCCCTCATCCATCCCTGTCTCTATCTCTCTTCCTCTCTTTCCCTACTCATGGAAAGCAGAGGGGGTATAGGGGACGCAGAGAGAGGGGGTCCAGCTTCAGGAAAAGTCCTTGGCGTACCAGTCGGACACACACACTGGCACACTCTCAAGTTGGCACATCTACGCATAACCTACTTCGCACATAGTCTCCGATCGTCCCGTTACTCGCCCCCCACCCCCCCGCCCCGACATACACTCACAACTTGGGGTTCCCAGGCTTCTCATCTTCCCCATCATAAACAAGGTCCCCTCGTCTTTCCCCAGTAAAATGTCAAGTTTCAAACTCATCTCCAGGGAATAACAGACATAGGAGAAAGAGGGCAGACAAGGAGAGACAGACATCCACGCACACAGACACACGTGGGGACAGAGCTCAAAGGGGACCTGGGACTTAGGAGAGGCTGAAGAGACAGACACGCGCCGTACACTGAATACATGCTCTCCACCCAAGGCAAGGGAGACACACCCGGGCCCTCGACCCGGGAGAGGTAACAGCAGCGCAACTGGGCCCTGGGGGCGGCCGCGTCTACACCGCCCCCCGACCCACCGGTCCGGTCCTCACCTTATGCGGCCACGCCGCCAGCCCGCCCGCTCCCTCCTCCGCTACACAGTCTCCGGCCCCCCGCCCCCCAGGGCAGAGCGGGGCCGGCTCTTGCCCTCCGGTCCCGGCGGAGTTGGGGAATGGGGGTGAAGGGGTGGGTTCTGAGGCCCATTGGAGTCCCGTACTGCCAATCACCGGCTGCCGCCCAGGCCCCCACCCCTGCCCGGACACTTCCTGTCCCCGGAGCGGGAGGGGCAGCAAACTGGAGGAAGGGCGGGAGTCTGGTCATTGACATTGGAGATGGGAAGGGGCTGCCAAGGGAGCGGTCAGAGGCTGAGTGAGGGTCACTTAGGGTTGGAAAGCCAAGATTTCAAACGGATAACCAGGGGAGAATTGAAACTCCGGAGGTCCAGGAGCTGGGACTCTGGAGATCCGGGGACTCTGAAAGTCCAGAGGCTTGGGACTCCTGAATCTTGGCCAGAAAGCATATCCCGAGCACAGGGCACCGGGAAGGGTGAGGGGACTGTCTGTCCCCATCCACACTTCCCCTGCACCAAGTTGCCCCAATGGGATGTCAGATCACCCCACCTATGGAAAATGCCCTTGACTGCTGATAAAGGGAGTGAGTGGGAAGGATGAAACAGTCCGCTGTACCTGATGAAAGGACTTGGGGGAGAGGGCCAGCAGCTACCTGCATTTAGATAATAAAGCATTCAGCTCTTCTAGGGTCAGACTGACAGTCCTCCCAAATTGTGAGTTTATGTGTTGGAAGGAAGCTCGAGCTTCAATAACTTTCCTCCCAACTGCGTTGGCTCCAGAGCTCCAAATTTTAAGGAAAGTGCTTTGAGCCCCTTCCCCTCAAAGGCCTTAACTTCTTGACAATCCTGCTGTTTCCCCTACTCTTCGTATTTATGGTTATAATATATAGGAGAGAACCCCTCAGAGAAATGAGACAAAAATGAGGCAGAAAGGAAGTGGTCCAAAAACCCATCCTGAGACATCAGAGCTGGAAAAGACCCCAGGTATCTGATGTAGGGGTACTTAGTTTTGTGTTCTGGACCCGTTTGGCAATCTGGTGTCATGGACCCCTTCTCATAGGAATGGTTTTGTTGCCTACATTCATAATCGCAGGAAATGCTGAATTTCAGTAGAGGTTAGTGAAAATAAGTCTAATTTTCTCCCCGTCCAAGTTCAGACCCCAGATTAAGAAGCCCCAATTTAGCACAAGAGACTCATTTTACGTGAGGAAACCAAGGATGGGAGGTAAAATTCCTCTCCTGAAGTGAGTTCTTGAGTTGGCTCCTGAAGCAGAGCCAGGACCCAAAACTTGGAAAGGGCTCATGGTATAATAGAAATGACGACGGACCAGAAATGACAGCATTTACAGCTAAAAAGACCCTTTAAATATAATCTCTTCTCAGCACCCCTCCCCCTCCTTTTACAGACCGAGAAAACTAAGTCTCCTTTCCCTTTCCAGGTCACATAGCAGCTAAGAAGCAGGGCTGGGATTCAGACTTGCAGCTCCTAATCCAAGCCCCACCCTGCCCACAAATCAGGAGTATGAGCTCTGGACTGGCCATTTGTGTAAACGAGCACTAATATTTCCGGTTCTCCCTTCCTCACCAGGCCGTCATAAAGAGTCAGTGAAATGAGTGTGAAAGTGGTCTGTAAAGTCCTCTGTAAGTCTGGAGTCCTTCCCCACCCTGGCCCCCCATTTCCCCTTTCCAGGAAGGCTGCCACAGACAGACTCACAACTGATCACTGTATCAGTGTGCCTACAGCACGTGGGAGGGCAGAGAAGCTCTGAGCCATGTGAACACCCATGTGTAGTGTCTGCCAGCAGAGAGACACCACCGCCGCCGGCTTGTCTGGGCCCCCTCCCTGAAGGGCTGATACAAGGCCAAGCTTTGGCAGAACCTGGCTCCAGCACGGCTAGGGTTTGACTACTGTCCACAGGAGCCTCTGTGAGTCTGGCCCTCAAGATACAGGGTTCCCCTCAACTCCCGACAATCAGACCAGAGGCAAGAAAAAAATGGCCCTCTTCCTTCCCCTTCTAAGCAGCCACAGAGACAGAGACAAAAGATTTATTTGCAAATTCAAGACCAAGGGGGTTGAAGCAAATTGGGGGTGGGGGAGGTAGAAGACAGCTTGGAACCAGTCCTAATTGTGGCCTCCTCCTGAGGGCCATGGTCAGGACGAGTCCTTCTGTCGAAACCTATAATGATCTTCTGGTAGGGCCCTCAATCTCTCTGCAGCCTGGGGAAAGGGAAATAGTTGGAAGAGGGGGCAGAGGCACTGAAGATTCCTTGCCCATCCCCTCATCCCCCCCCTTCCCCCATGCCCCTCCTCCCCTCCTTATATCCCCAAGTGGTTTCATTAACTCTTGAGGTGATGGAAACTGTTCCTAATTCTGGGAGACTGACCTGCTCTGGAGTCAGGTCCCTCTGAGACTGGGCCAGCATCTCATAACCAACCATGAACTTCCGGATGGTGCCTGATCGCAGTAGTGGTGGATAGTAGTGGGCATGGAGCTGCCAGTGGTCACAGTCAGCCTCAGCCTCAGCCCCAGTAGGGGCACCTGGAAAGGGAGGGAAATAGAAGGCTAGGTGCGAGCAGTCTTCATTCTCTCCCAACCAGTTAAAACAGTTCACTTCTCTACAAGACTAAGATGAGAACTAACTGAGAATGAAGCAGATCCGGGCGGAAAAACATACACAATGACAACCATATAAAGAGAAATAACAAAAACCAATTGTGATGAATTATGATGAGAAGCTTGGCCCTCCCTCCTCCTGTGGGCAAGGGGAGGGACTACAGGTATGGAAAAGGACATACACTGTCCAACTCGGTTCATGTGTTGTTGGGTTTTTACCAAGTGGATTTCTTTCATTCGAAATTCTTTTTTACATGAAATGGCTTGCTGGGAAAATGAAGGGAGAGGGATATATTCTAAAATAAAGGTGATGTAAAATTAAGAGATAACAGTTAATTTTTTAAGGGTATTTTTTTTAAAACATGCTCTGCCTCCAATAGGTCCCATGAAAAACTCAGTACCATTTTCCCAAGCATGTTTTAAAGAACTAAGTCATCTCAGACCAAACTTGTAACACATTTTGCCTTAATAAGTAGGCTGCAGGATAGCATTATGGGAAATGTAGTGAGATTATGCTATAAACTTCTCATCCAGAGACCACAACTCCCAGCATGTCCTGCTCTACAGTGGCCAGCTGAATTGTTGGACCCAGCACAGACCACAACTCCCAGTATGCCTTACAGTGTTAACAGGATCATTGAGCAAGGCTTGATGGGAGATGTGGTCTTTGTTGGGCAAAACTCAACAGGACTCAAAAGAAAGCTAAAGCTGGAAACCACGTCTGAGCTCTGTCTTGGGTTTAGGTGCCCTGTATGTTCCTGAAGTAGGGAATGAACCTCACCATGCCAGCCCATGGAGTACGGGAAGGACATCTCAAATAGGTTGTCATATTTGGTCAGGAGCTTCTTCATGATGCAGGCCAGATCTAGAAACAGAGCTGCTGTTATCATCTGAACTCAGTACCCAGACCCACAGAGCCTACAAGTACAAATTCAGAAACCAGGACATTTAAAACTCAGAATCCAAGCTCTCCCTGCTCTGCTCCTCTGATCACTGCCTAGAAGATGGGACCCCATCCCACAAAGCCAGAACCCTACTCTAAGACTCTTCATGACCCCATTTGGGGGTTTCCTTAGCAAAGATATTGGAGCAGTTCGCTATTTCCTTCTCCGGCTCATTTTACAGACAAGGAAACTGAGGCAAACAGGGTTAAGTGACTTGCCCAGGGTCACAGAGCTACTAAGTGTCTGAGGCTGGATTTGAACTCAGGAAGATCGAGTCTTGCTGACTCCAGGCCTGGCACTGTATCCACTGTGACACCTAGCTGCCTAGCTACAATGCTACCACCTCCCTTTTAATGTTGTTCAGTCTGACTCTTCATGACCCCATGGACCATACTGTCTATGGGTTTTCTTGGCAAAGGTACTGGAGTGGTTTGCCATTTCCTTCTCCAGCGGATTAAGACAGAGGGTAAGTGACTTGCCCAGGATCACACAGTAAATGTCTGAAGTCAAATCTGAACTCAGGTCTTCCTGACTCCAGGCCCAGCACTCTATCCACTGAACCACCTGGGTGCCCTAAACTCCTCCAAGTAACCAAAGGGACAGAGAGAAGTTCCAGAGGAATTGACAAGGGGGAATAGGTAGGACCCATCTGAGAAAGCAAGTCCTCTCACCATCTCGTTCCACAGAGCTCAGCTCTGGGAGCCTCTTCACATGTCTCCGTGGCAGCAACATCGTCTGGAAAGGCCAGACAGCCCAGAAGGGCACCAGCACCAGCCAGTGTTCACTTTCTAGGACCACCCGCTCCTAGGGGTAGGGAAAGAAGGAGCTAGAAGCCAAAGTAGGAGCTAGGGTTCTTAGAAGCTGGAAGAGAAAAGAGGTGTCTTAGGATCCCAGGGATAGGGATCTAACTTCAGGGTGGAGGGAAGGGGTCTCTTGAGGGCCTAGAATTGTCCCCACCTTTGCTTAGTTTTCCTGGCATTTTCCCAGAGTACTCTGGGAGAGGAAATCACCAAATCCTAGACATTAGGCTCAGTCTCTGATGAGGACAGGAAGGTTATGTCCTAAATGCTTGTGGGTAAAAGGTGCACCTCAGGTAATCTCAAGTACTCTAGGGCTCCCAACTCTGAACTTACCTTTCTCTCAGCTTCCTGACGCCCATACTCCAAAAGCATGGGGCCTCCATGCTGCTTTTGATAGGCCCGCTGACTTCGTTCCTCCCGCTGGGCCATTTCTGGCAAGAAGCTGCTAGCCCACACCTGGAAAGGACCCCTCGTCACCAGCCAAACCCCACATTCTATTTTAGCCCTTCTCTCCCCGTCCTTCTTCTCTAGAAGACAATATCCCAGAAATCTCTCTATCCATCCCCCACCCTTATTAGTGGAGGAGTGTAGGGGGTAGGGAGGAATAAAGGACTGGATAAGACAATCACCAAGAATTTAATAAGCAAATGCAACGTGCCAAGCATTGTGCCAGGCCGCAGGGATACAAAAAACCAAACGCAAAACCAGCTGGACCTCAAGGAGACTACATTCTGTCTGAGGGCAATGATGATGAGATATTTACCTGACAGTGAGGGTGGGGGTTGGAACAACCCATCATGGCACCTTTGTTCTCAAAGATCTAGGGACAAAGGAGATGAGTTAGTAGCCAGTGGGTCACAGAGACAATGCTCAGATTACTGGAAGGGACCTCAGAGTCCATCTAGTCCAAACAGTGGTCATCTAGCTATTGTTTGAAGACCCTGAAATTAGGGAGACTCCACTACTTTCCAAAGCAATCTTGTCTATTTTTGGACATCTTAGGGAAAAGTAGGAAGTTTTTTCATATATCAAGCCTTAAATGTGCCTTTCTGGAACCTCTGCCCACTACTACAGTGCTACCAAAACAAGCCTTAATTCCTTCTTCTAAATTACAATCCTACCATGTTCTCCAGAAGGACAGGGGTACCCCCAACCCAATCCTAATCTGCAACATAAGACAGGTACCTAATGGCATCTAACCACCCAAGGAGGTTTTCCTACTACTAGACCCAAGAGTCCTGGCCCCCACCCTCCTTTCTCTTGGGGCTATGATAAGTAATGACCTTACTGACCTGGACCCAGGGGTACTGAGCACCCAACTCCTCCGTGACCGAGGCCCATGTATCAATGACAGCTCGGATCTCAGGTATAGACATGAGCGGCAGTGTGATATCAGACCAGGGATGGAAACACAGGACCTTACTAATAGGATGGAGGTAGGAGATGACACAGGGCCTTACTCGGGATGCGGAAAAAGGGGGAGGGAAAGGGCCCACACGTGTGAAGGGGGGAGGGGAGACTCAGACTTCCACACAGACTTTACTGTGCTCGGAAGGCAGAAAAACACCTTGGGGAGGAAGAGGCTTCAGGACACCCTCCCCCAAGCGCAGCCCAACACACAAGACTTTGAGGAGTATCTGAAGTCCTTACCAAACTCCTCGGGCAGCTTCAGTTCGGAACAGTGGGTGATCACTGGGTCCTGGTGAGGGTGTGATAGAGAAGGGTGTTAAGTTTAAGAGGGAAAAATTACATACAGCTAAAACTACCCCCAAACCCCTTTTTCCCCAGAGGGCACGGGCTCTATGTTTACCAGGACTGGGGGCATCAGGCTGCAGGGCAGGGAAATCATTGTTGAACAGGAAAGTGCCCTCGTAGTGGGGATTCACCTGCATGGGGCAGGGGAGGGAATAAGCATTTACATGGTACCTACTGTGCCTGGCACCTCAGTAAGCACTCGTGTGCTCCTCACAACAACCCTGGGAGGGGCTATCATTATTCCCCATTTTACAGATGGAAAAACTAAGGTAGACAGACGTTAAGCGACTTGCCCGGGGTCACACAGCTAGTAAGTGTCTGAGGTCAGATTTAAATCAGGTCTCACTGACTCCTGGCCCAGCTACTCTATCCGCAAGATGGGGACAACCCGAGGCTCTCGACCTCCTCTACCCCAAAGCTTTGGGGGGTGGGGGGGGTCATGAAGGAGGGCAAGGAAAGCTCTATGGAGGGAGCTGAGATGGGGGGGAGGAGAAAAGGGGGGGTCATCTAAGAAGGGCCCTAGGAAGGTCTAGAATAGGGGTTACAAGGAAAGAGGTCAAGCTGCCCAGGTGAGGAGGAGGGGAAGAGGGTATCAGGTTACCTCGCCATTGGCCCGAACTGCCCCGGGGCAGAGGGGGTTGTGGGGGTCATGCCGAGGCACGACATCACTGGGGAGGGGGTCCACCTGCCCCTTCCACGGGCGCTTCATTCGGTGAGCGGACACCAGCACCCACTCATCTTGCAGCGGGTTGTATCGGATGTGCTGATGCTCTGGAGCAAAGGGAAAGGAACCAGTCAGTAAGTAACTCCTCCTCCTGGAAGCCCTCCCGGACTGGACCGACCACCTTCACCGCGACCCGGAGCTGGCCTGGGGTCTAGCCCGGGGAGAGGGGTTCCCTTGACTCCGCCCCGGGTCTTCCCCCACCCCGGCGCGCCCGGCCACAAGGCTGCTCTCGTCCCCACCCCCGGGAGGCGGGGTTCTGCTTGTCTGCCTCCCGGGCCCCGTGAACTTGGAACTTCGATCGCGCTCGAGGGGCCCCCGCCGACCTCGGGCTGGCCCGGAGCTGGGACTGAGGGCCGCCCAGCCCCAGGCTCCACCAGCTGCCGCCCCGGGACCAGCCCCAGGCCGCAGCTCCGCCCCTACCGCTCGCCTGGAAGGCCACCTCCTCCGGCCGCAGCCGCTGCTCCTCGAGGTCACCACCCGGCCCCGCGCTCGCTGCCATGGCCCCACACAGCCACCCGATCGCTCCAGCCCACCAAGACTGACGACCCGGCGAGCCGCACTCTTGCCTGCCTCGGGACCGCAGCCTGGCCCCGCCCTCTCTCTGCCCATTGGCCCCGCGCCAACACGTGATAGCTCTCCGGGACGCTCCCTATTGGACCCTGCCTTGAGCCCGGCTCTCCCCAGTTCAATTCAGTGACATTACACAGGTAAGTAGATTTGGGGCGCTGGGCTAGGATTTGGGGGAAGGCAGAGTCTTAGATGGGATAGTTGATGCTCTTAGCCTTAGGCCTCGTAGGCCTTGCGGAGGGCCGAGGCAGAGGCAAACGTCTCCTGTGGACAAGATATTTACAGTCTCACTCTTTGTACCCACATCTGATCGCTTTTCTCCCCGTTCCTTGGGCATCTAGCATATTTGCTCTTCTGGTGCAGAGTGCCCATCGCTAGACTTTAATTCAGATTTCTCTGGCAGGACAGCCCTTGAGTGCAGCGACCATTTTCACTTTTTCTTTGCAAAGGAAGGATTTAGCACCAAGTCAAACACATTAAGTCGTTGTTCACAGATTGATCTCAAAGAGCTTTTAGGGTAAAAAAAAGGAATGTTCTTCAGTAGATTTCAGTCACATCCGACTTTGTGACCCCATGTGGTGTTTCCTTGGCTAAGGTGGAGTGATTTGCCATTTCCTTCTCCAACTCATTTTACAGATAAGGAAACTGAGGCAAACAAGGTTCAATGGCTTGCCCAAGGTCGCTTGGCTTAGTGTCTGAGGCCAGACACTTCAAGTGTATATATCTCAAGTATAAGAGAGGTTGTAAACAAAAAAGGGTATAAAATGGGAGACAATATTTGCCAGATTTGAACTCAGGTCTTCCTGAATCCAGACCAGGCACTCTATGCACTATGCCACCCAGCTGCCTAAAACCCCCTACAGAAGGTTTTGAATGTCAGAATCCAGCGCAGATATATATATATACATATATATATATATATATATATATATATATATATATATATATATATATATATATATATATATATATATATATATATATATAATTCGCTTAGAAATAGGGAGCCGTGGAATGTTTTTTGTGCAGAGGAAAATGTGGTCAGAACAGAGTTAGGGAAATTACCTGGGCAGGTGTGAGAAGGGAGAGAAGGCAGGCAGGCAGGCAAGCAGACCAGTTAAGATTTTATTACAATGAAGGAAAAGGTAATGAAGCAATCTTTCTTTCATAGCAAAGGGAATTGAGTAGGGAATTGAGAGGTTACCTAACTCCCTCATTTTACAGACGAGGAAACTGAAGGTCAAGAGACTGTTCTAAGGTTACATATTTAGGGTTAGAGGTGAGGTTTAGAAAGGGTCAGACATAGCTGAACAAACCAATAGAAATAGAGAAGTTAAGGTAAACGCCAATTTCAAAAGGATGGTAACTCCGTTTTAGACATTTTATGTATTAGTTACTAATGGGATGTCCAGGTAGACATATTCATTGGGGAGAGGTCTGTAGGGAATAGAAACAGAGATTTGGGAGTTTTCTACTGGGACTGTTAACTAAAACTGTGAGCATAGATGAGCTCTCTAAGGCAGAAATTATTTAAAAGAAGAGTGAAAAGGACCAAGAGGAGAACCCATGTGGGATACTTATTGTTTAAGGGACAGAAAGAAGATGAAGACCCAACTAAGGATGGAAAGAAGGATTAGTCAGAGAAATAGGAAAACCATGAAAGAAAGCGTCTCAGAAGTCAAGAGAATCAGGATATCTTTTCTCAACAAAAATGTAAAACTATCTAAAAGAAGGAGTGGGTCATGAATAGATAGTATCACCTCAAGGAGGATGAGAACATATCTGAGTGACCTTGGAGAGAGATAACATCTAGATCACTCCCAGGCAGAAATTCCAGCATTCCCTCTGGGGGGAGGGGAGGCTGAGCAGAACTGGAACTTTAAAGCTGTTCCATTAATGGGACAGGGTCTCAGTTGGTCCATAGAGGGTACAGAAACCTCATTCTCAGAAAGCTAAAATAAGAGCCTAGTTTAAAGTTGAGAGGCGAAACCGTAGACTCATATAATATTACAGCTAGGAAGGACTTCAAAAATGATCCAGTCCAACCCCCTCATTTAAGAAAAGAGAAAGTTGAGGCCCATAGAGAGAAACTCTCTTGTACCAGGTCATGTAGTTAGTTCATGTTAGGGCCAGGTCTCAAAGGCAAATCAGGATTTCTTCTTATACATTTTTACAAAGAAAAAAAAAGATTGAGGTGGCATGGTATCTTGGGGTCACTGGGAGAGAAAAGTGGGTGAAACTTACCTGTTCTCCCCCACCCTCACTCCAGCCCCACCCCCTCTAACCCCCCACAATCCAGGATGTAAGGTCATAACTGAGCGAATGTTTACTTGATCTTTGCCCACAGCCCTCAGCCCCCACTGCTGGGGCCCTGGGGCCCAAGTTAGGGTTGATAGAAGTCATCTGAGGAAAAGACAGCTGACTGTTTTTAGGGGATTGCTAAGTGATTGAGAGGTATTCTCCCCATTGTCAATTTCCCGCAGCTATGCCAGAGACTGAAGGGGAGATAGCTTCTTGGGGTGGATAGAGTGCTAGGTTTGGAGTGAAGAAGACTAGAGTTCAAATCCCACCTTGGACAATTACTAGTTGTGTGACCCTGGGGCAATTTAAAACTCGGTTTTCTCATCTCTAAAATGGGTGGGGTTTAGATTTGATAACCTCTAAAGTCTCTGTGTTTCTGTGAAACTTTATCCTGGAGAGAGGAAGAGGTAAAAGAAATCTAGTCACCCTAATGTGGCTAGGTGGTTCAATGGTTAGAGCTTTGGTATTGGAGTTAGGAACTCCTGAGATAAAATCCTATCCCAGGTACTTACCAGCAGTGTAATCTTGGGTAAGTCATTTAACCTTTCTTTGCCTCAGCTTCCTCATCTGTGAAATAATAAAAAAAATAGCATTTACGTGGCACTCCAAGGTTTGCAAAGCACTTTACGAATATCTCATTTGATCCTCACAACAATCCTGGAAGATGGCCACCATCATTACACCCATTTTAGAAATGAGGAACTGTAATGGAGATAAGAAAGCACCTGCCTTATAGGGGTCGTTTTGAAGATCAGATGAAATAACGTGAAGTGCTTTGCAAACCTAAAAATACTATATAAACGTTAGCTATTATTATCACAAGAACTGAGGACCTTTCTGTGAGAGGATGATAATGAGCAAGCAAGGTCTTGAGATTTGCCCAAGTAACCTCAGCCAAATGGAGTGTAGCCCTGACTAGTAAAACACCTTCAAATGAGCTGATTAATCCCAGGAACGTTAGTGAGTGTGGTCTCAACAATGAGCAATAACATTCTCCAGGGGGGAAAGAAGCAACCTCAGTAGGTAAGAGCACACCAAGGTTGTTATGCAAGGTGAAACCAAGAAAAAGCAAGGCACAGATGGAGCCATTGGAAGTATTCCAGATATCCTTCCTAGCCTCTGAGTACCCTCTTCTCTACTGGTAGGGAAATGTGTGGGAAATTGTACTGATTTATCAATGGTGCGAAACAGCTGAGAATGATTCCATTGGTTAATTTTCTCTGATATTTACCCTATTATCCTTTCCTCATATAAATATTTTACCATTTGCTTGATTCATTAATAAACTTGGTTAAAAAATGGACTGTCTGACAACTTAAGCCACTTTTGCATAATTATATGTAGCAAGTTTGTCTCTCTTCCCAACACACACACACACACACACACACACACACACACACACACAAACCATGTGTAGCTTGGAGGGAGGGAAGAATAGACATCTCTAGCATTTCCTCTACCCTACTGCCTTTTCCAAGGAAGATTTTAATTCCTATCAGGAGGGGAAGCAGGAGGCTGGGACCAGAGGCCACTCTGCTCTCCTCAGAAAGAGGGGATCCCAGGATAGAATTATAGCCATTAGCTCCTTTAAATATTATTAGTCTAGGGGGAGTCATTTTTAGGTTCAAACTAAACTCCTATTCACTATTCTTAATGGGGAAAAGGGTCCCCAAGCTCTTTATCCAAGTCTTGACCCCTTCCCCCCAAATCCTGGTTCTACCACAAACATACAAACTGTTGTCGCTGTTTGGCCTTAGGTCTAGAAGAGGATCATGATATCAGGAAGCTGATGCTATGACTTGCAAGTGAATTGGATTTAAGTGAGGGAAGGCTGTGCAAAGACACCCACCTCACTTTCTCTTCCAGAGCCACCTGGGACCAGTGGCAAAATATGGGTCAGGACAACTGGAGGTGGCCCAGGATGCAGGCCTGAGGCAGAGCTCATCCAGTGATTAAGGCTAGGTAAGAAATGAGGCTGAGAATGGCCTCTTTTACTTAGTCAAAAAAAAAAAATCAATCAGAGGGGAAGACCCTCAGGGTTTCTGGGCAAAACAGAAGCAACTGCTATTTACATTCACTCTGAGCCTTGGGGACCCAAACAGTGACCACCAAGTGGGGCTTGGGTTGGCACCTGTTGTTGGCCAGAGTGAATTAGGTTTAAGGCATGGTCCTTAGAAAAGAAATCTAGCCAGTAAATTGCAAGATATCTTTCAAGGCTTCAGTGATAAATATTTACATTCCTTTAGGCAGAGCACTGATACCTTATGTGGACCAAGGGAGAGGAAAGAGGAGAAGAGAAAAGAGGAGGGGAGGGAGGGAAGGGGAGGAGAGAGGAGCTACATTGACCAGCTGGCAAGATGTAGATCAGGATAACTGGCGATGGCCCCAGAATGCACAAATAGCAAATAGCAAAGAAACCCATTTATTCAGGTTTGTAGTAAAACAGAAATCAGAGAAAGTATATACGTCTGAGAATATATAATTGACAATACAGAGTGAAAATGACCTCCTATTAGGGGGGCAAGGTAACTCAGCTCAACCAAGAGAGAGTTTCAGATCTCACCAAAAGGGAAAATTCCCTGAAATCTTTAAAGCTGAAATCTTTAAAGACGGAGACTGGATGGAGACTGCCAGCTCCTCTCATGTTGTCGTCTTTCCAGAGACCTTTTCTCCTTTCACTGACTTCAAGAGAGGGCGTCATCATTGTGTATCTTCTCTCTTAAACCTGAAAGCCAGCAGAGGGCAAAGAGACTGAAGAGGGGGGATCTCTCTTCCTTTTCCCTCTCAACAACTTTACCTGGCCCGCTCAGGTTCAGGGCTTTGATCTCTACCAATGAATAGAAAGTCCCATACGAATGGCCTTTGGAGCTTAGGTTACATATAATTAGAAACAATAGTCCTGTGCTGAACTTGGTGTTCAGTTATATTAATTGAATTAAAATAATTCAGTTATTTCTGGGTTATGGTGATCAATGCTGATCAAATAGCCCAGCAAGGGGTTCCAGTGTCACATTATTATATAGTCAATATAATACGTTTTTTAAAATTATGTAGTACAGGGCTGGATATGGTCTTGGTAACAGATTGTGTTTGTTATCCAGGAACCAGCCTAGCCAAGTATGGAAAGGATCCTTACTAGAAGACTGGCCACTAGGCGGTGAATTCTTTGGACACTGTATCACAGTAAGAAAAGAAAATGCAAAACGGCCCTTAGTCCTATTTTAGCCCCTGTCTACTACTCCAGCAGGAATGATAGCAGGATGGCATAAAAGAAATATATCATGTTAAATTTGAAATTACAGTTTTTAGATTGTCAATTTAATTTAAATTAATGTTAATGTTAGTTTAGATTAATAATTTAATTTTGGTACTCTAAACAAGTCGATATCACTGGAGGAACTGAATCCTATAAATATTGATATTTTCACCATGAATGAAATGAGAAAATGTAAGAGTTATAACTACAGATCAGGATGTCTCACAGGTTCTTGTTGGAGAGGGCAATAAAGGAACTGGCAAGTTGGTTTTGTGTGTCCATATGCAATAAGAAACATCATTTCATAGGATACTGGATGCATCTGCCTCCTGATGAACATAAGAAAGAAGATAGCCATTGGAGATAAGTGCCTTTTATGAGCCAATATCTGGTACAGAGGATGAGAAGGTAAAGAGAGGGGGAATCCTGTGACAAACTAGATAGATGTTCCAAATGAAATATGAATGAACATATTTTTTAATATTCAATGACTTCAAAGTAAAAGTGGAAATAGGAGTGGACGGTGAAAAATATGGCTTAGAATCAAGAAACTAAAAGGGATTTAAAAAGCATATAGAATATGCTACTTAAGAGGTTAATCAATCACAGAATTCCTGAATAGTTTGAGTTTCCCAATCAGTGGCTCAGTGATAATCAGCCTTCTCTCACTATGGTACCTCTCTGACTCTTGGACTTCCTTTCTACCTTCAAAAGAGAGCCCAGAGCAGAGCAGCTCAGTTCTGTATTCTGAAGTACAAGAATGGGGAACTTGTACCCATATGCCGGAACAATGGATAGCAACTAGCAGCAGAAGCACATGGCAGTGGTAGATCTGTGCTCCAACTGGGACTGAGAAAAAAGTTCAAGGACACTGTTTCTGAACCCCAACCTCTCATATAAAGGTGGTAGTGGGGGAGGGTTAGTGAAATCCTGCAACTGAGTCTTCTAGCCAAAGGAGGAAAATTTTCTGGGCAGTGCCAACTTTGGGAGTTACCTTAGGGATAGCGCCAAATTTGAAAGTTCCTGAGTCCAGGCACCAGACCTACTAAGGGAAGAGTATTTTCTGATATGGGGCAGCTAGATAGTGCAATGAATACAGCACCAGGCTTAGAGTCAGGAAGACTCATTTTCCTGAATTCAAATCTGGCCTCAAGGGAGAAGAAAGAGGAGAAGAGAGTAGAGGAGGAGAGGAAGGGAAGGGGAGGAGAGAGGAGCTAGCTTACTAGCTGTGTGACCCTGGGCAAGTCACTTAGCCCTTGCCCTTTGTAACAACAATGTTGCTAGCAGCCGCTGTGGGCTCCAGCACACAGGAGCACTGCTAGCATGGTTCTTTGATAGGCTTTTCTAAGGAAAGCAACTTTAAGGGGTTTACAATCTCACTTTAATTAAACATACATATATCATTCACTTAGTTCAGGGGAAAAAGTCAGCACCCTGAACTTCAGAGAAAACACAAACAGAAATTACAAGAAGAAATTATATAAACAGAGGAAAATAACACAAATCAACAGACAGGCTTCTAGCTATCTGACCAAGACAATACACACATAGTGACCAGAGAGAGAAGCACCAACATCTGGATTTTCAAAACTGGGGAGGGGGGCAGGGCTCCTTAACGACTACCCAGAGTCTCCTCTGGCCAAATCACACTAATACCCTTCCCATGAGTAAGCCCCCAAAGGAAAATGCTAACTTCGGAGCATATATACCTTGTTTAGGGCCCTGGGGCTTAGTGCCTACATAGCAAAAGGGTGTAGGCCTGAGGCTTAGCATCTACCTAGCAAAAGGGTCTGGGAAAGATCTCTAATCACAACTAGCACCACATCATATACATTGTCTCCAATCAATGACTCTTGATTCAAACAAAGGCAATACTCAAAGGCAATCACTTGATTGCCTTAGTGCTGAGAAGCATTCCAAAACAAAAGTCAACAAAAAGCCCCACTTTGCTTGCCATTACATCCTTTTTGCCTCAGTTTCCTCATCTGTAAAATGAGCTGGAGAAGGAAATGGCACACCACTCCAGAATCTTTGCCAAGAAAACCCCAAATGGGGTCAGAAAGAGCTGAACACAACTAAAGAAAGACTCAGCAGCAACAAAATTTTCTGTTAGAATGAATTAGTGAATGAATAAATGAAGCATTTATTAGATATTTACTATGTGCAAATCATTGTGCTAAACACTGAAGATGCAAATTTAAGAAAGTGAGACAGTCCCTGCTCTCAAGGAGCTCATATTCTTTTGATTAAAAAAAATCATTTTATTTAGGAAACAATTTGATGAACTCCAGAATTGATTTTCTTAAGAGGTCCCAAGATGTGCAAATCTGTCCCTTGGGAGGAATCAGAGGAGGCCAGGTAAGCACAGGACATAAACTAGGAGACTGCCTAGTGCAGTAGAGTTCTTACTATGAGTGGTGTCCCCTCATTCCCCCTTTAGAGGCAATACTCATGTAGGAGAAACAAGACAGGGAGAATTGTGCTGCTGAGGCAGAAGGTTCCTAGTCCTTGGTTTCTGCAAAACCCACCTTTATTAAACTTATTAAACTCCTACAGAGCCCAGCACTTGTTCTCAGCTGCCTGCTTCAAATAGGTATATTCCTTCACCAATTTGTCAAATGTCTCACCAAGCACTTCGTACTTGCTCAAGACCTGGAGTGACTTCTCCATGCCTTGCTCCTGTAGGCAAATGGGCCCCTCTAGACTATCCCTAATGAAGCAATGAACTGCCACTTTCTCAGCTGTGTAAGTGTCTGACAAAATTGGTGGTCCCTCCATTCTCGGCTTCAGAATTACGGCACTCTACCTGATCTCCGAGTACTGGGCATCCATCTGATCTGGCTCTGATTGGGTATTCAGCCTGAGTTCCCAAAGAAGCCCTCTGTAGCAGTGCAAGACAATGGAGGAGCACCTGAGAACAGGTAGGACTCTGCTTGTTAGGTCACCTTTTCTTCCTTCTGCCATCTCTTGGCATTCTGGTTTTCTTGCATCTCACTCATCAGCATATCTGCTAGCTCCATACCTTTGCTGCTTTTGGTGGTACGCTATCAGAATCTGAACTGGGATCATGGTAGCAGAGCAGAGTGAAACACTTCTTCTTGAGTTGTTCCTCAATTTTTGGCAGGAGACACCCCCTCATTCTCCTTGGAAAGGGGCATCAGTTCTGGCGAGTCTGACTTCTCTAGGCCCAGCAAAGGTGGCAGCACTTTCTCTTGGCTCAGATCCAAAAGTCAAGTCATGAGTAACCTCTCTCTGTTCAAGGGTTTCATGAAACTTCTTCCCCTTTGGGGTCAGATTTGTGTCATGTGTCTTTATGTGGTAGCCCAGAAGCATTTCTAGTATGAGTCTCTGCAGCATCTCTGACCCCAGCCATGCTGCCTTTTGCAGCCAGATCCCTTCCATGAGCCAGCTTGCTTTTCTGCAAAGGCGGTGCTTAAATCACTCTCATCCATGTATTGAGAAAGACAGCAGGAGCTTGCTAAAGTGAAGGTTCTACAAGCCATCTTCTTCAGTCAGGTTACAGGGTGGCAGCTGTTTGCTGCATATTTGCTGAAGTAATTCCATGCCCTCTCCATGCAAGCAGAAATCTCCTGAAGCCATCTCTTCCTTGGGGCTTCCACCTCAGAAGCAAAATCCCGTGGCCTCTGCTGAGACAACAAATGGGCTTGATTTTGGGTGGCAGTGGCTCCCCCAAAGCCTTCCCAAGCCCTCCTGCGTCTGTCTATGCAGGACCAGAACTGTCCTCCTGGCCCCTGAGTAGGGATGGTAAAGTGGGACAAGGGAAGGCCACCCCCACTCCCCTACCACACAAGGCCTGAAGAAGGGTCACAGAACTAGAAGAGAGGGAGCATGAGCAAGCCACTTACACCCGAGGCAAGAAATTCCCAGGAACTCACATTCTGATGGGGGAAAACAACACATACAGAAGGTCTTAGCTGCAAGTCAGATGGAAAAGTCCCATGGTCTTTAGGATGCTGTAGCAAAGCAGATGATAATGACCTCTTCTTAAATGTCATCATTTAATATAGTATTCCCAGTGCTTTTTGGGTTTAGGATCCCAATCTGTCCCCATCAGGGTCTTAGGGGGGGATGGTGGTCAAGATGGTGTTGGTTTGACTTGTCTGGCACTTGCTGCCAGGGTGCCTTGTTGCTTCATCTAAGTTGGCTTGTCTGCCCTGTAGGTAGCACTTGGCTGGAAGCTGGTGGAGGTGGCTGGCCCCTTCTCCACAGGTGTTGATTTCCCACGTGGTGATTGTGAGGACTAGGTTGGAAGTAGGACTGATGGTTGGGGGAAGGGGGAGCAACAGTGCTGCCACTCGAATGGTCCTGAGTTTATATGCCTATGGTGGTAGCTGGTCATCAGTTGTTGCTAGTGGTGATGAAGAAGGTGGGGCCTTTCTCCATAGTGATTTCTCCCCTCAATGATGGCTGCTGGAGGTAAGCTGGAAGTAGTTCTAGTAGCCCGGGGCACACTGCTCTTCTCAAGGCTCTTGGTTTCAGGGTCCTGGACTGTTTCCATCAGGGTCTGAGAGGAGATGGTGATCAAGGTGCCAGTGGTTTCCTTAGAGAATGAAGTGAAGAGCCCACGTTTCCTACACAGCACATCCCTTGGAAAGCAAAGCCAATAATTTACTTGGACAGTGCAGGTTCCATAAGAAGAAGTTCCCCTGTTCAGCAATCCCCAAGTACCTTTACCTTCTAGGGAAAGTCTGTATAACACGGATGTACTACAAATCTTGGGGAGGCTTTGTAGGACTCTAGGGGAGAGACACAAGGGAATGACTAAGATTTGCCCTAGGAACAGTTCCAAGTCCAGTTCCCTCCTGGGGTAGTCGATGAACTATTTGAATATTTTCTGTGTCTGTATTTGTTCACAGGCTCCTATGAGGGCTTATTTTTTTTATGCTTTTCCTGTGGAATGAAATAAAAGCTATCTTAGACCTATTACTCATATTATAAATTGAGTGCCTTATAGGAGCTGAAGACCCTGTTACTCACATTTGTAGTAAACTCAAGCACAAGGACATCTACATTTTATTTCGGAGATTTTTCTGAGAGTAAAACTCCAGGATGGAGGCAAGGGGGCAAAAAAAGAAATCAACTCTGTGGCAGGTAAAAGATGAAATGACTGAGGAAACAGAGGTTCTATCTGAGCATCTTGATTTATTAAACAAGGCACGGCAGTTGCCCAACAAACCCAGACTAGACCTCCTCAGCTTAGGCCCGGACTCCAAACATGGAGGGGGACGGACTTATGGGTTTTTTGGGGTGGGCAGTTTTGCTGTTATAGCTCTTCCTTTTTTGTATTTAAATAGTTTTATTTTTTCCCCAATTACATATTGTAAAAAAATCTTCACATTCATTTTTACAAGATTTTGAGTTTCAGATTTTTCTCCCTCCCTCCTTCCCCTCCCCTCTTCTGAAGATGGTAGGCAGTTTGGTATAGTTTATGCATGTGCTATCATGTAAAACACGTTTCCATATTCATCACAATTATGGAAGAAGAAACAGAACAGAAGGAAACAAAACCATAAGAAAGAATAAAGCGAGAAAAATATGCTCTGATCTGCATTCTGAGTCCATCGGTGCTTCATCTGGATATGGAGAGCGGTTTTCTTCGTGAATCCTTTGTACTTGTCCCATATCATTGTGTTGCTGAGAAGAGCTGGATCATTCATAGATGATCTAGAGAAACTTTTATATGCTAAAGACAATGAATCAAATAAGGCCAAGGAATTAAAAGAAAAAAAATACAACATTCAGTAATCTGATTTCTAATTGAAGGAAAGACCAGGAACTTTCCAAATTGGGAGGGGGAAAGCAAGCAGGTACAATTCCCTGAATTCAGAGAAAGAGAGGTCCCACTGCCCCCAAACGTCTATAAACAATCAGTCAGCACAACCTAGATGCTTAGTCTTAAGCCACAGGGAGAGGTGTTCCAATTTCCCAGCCACAGGGCTAAGTTCAAATAATACAATAAGGTTTCCCAATTCCCACAATTAAATAAAGTTTTCTCACAAGACAGATGTTGGATTAAACCCATAATTGAACAAAAAAGGAACTGAGCTAGCTCCAGAATTGAGTCACAAGATAGAGTTGGTGTGGTGGACTCAATTTCCACGTTAACCATGTGCTGTCCTAATCCCCTCAGTTCCCTCAACTCTATGGGATCAGCCCCAAGGATTGAATCTGCTCCCTTGAGCTCAGTCCTTTGGGGCAGGAGGAGGGTGCTGAGCCACAGATTATACTCATGTCATGAACACTTTCTCCAAGGAGAGAGGTAGGAAGTTCTAGGCATGTTAAACACTATCCACCAAAATGAAAATTATTTTACCTTCACAAACATAAATTGACAATGTGGGAGTCATTTCTGAGTCAGCTGTCTGCATACATTCAGACATATCAGCTTGTTATAGTAAAGATCAAATAACACCAAACTAGAAAAAAAGGCCAAAAATGAAGAGAAAATATGGTACACAGTTAAGACAGTTCTAAGCCAACTTACTTCACTAAGTTATTGTCACTGAAAAATGTGAAGTAGATAAAGGAACAGACATAAAGATGGACTATCACTATTTTCTATGGATGTTTAACTAATATAAAGCAATAGCCACAATTATAAGACCAAAAAGAGCCTAGGGACCTATCCAGACTAGGGAGTGACCTTGCCCTCAGACTCCAGGGCCTTCATCTTTTGCTATTTTCAAAATCTTCCCTGAATATTGAACCCCAAGTCAAGACATGGAGCCTCTTGACTTTGCTGGTTGCTGAATCTGCTTGGTTGATTAGATTCAGTTGCCTGGGCCTAAAAATGGATGATAACAGCTAAGTAACAAGAAGGTATGCCTGCTACATGGATGCTATAAAAAGACAAGGACTTGTGATATTTCATCCCGTGTGTTAGGATATTGGAATACCATGGGGCAGACAGACAAAAAGGCATTCTGGTATCAGAAAGAAAGGCCCTTTCATAGTGTTCACTATTGGAGAAGCTATGGAGGAGAGTCACTGAGGACAGTTCCATTAGGTTATTTAGGGGATCTAGGGAACAAGAAGACCACTGGTATACGGTTACTGGTAATGCTGAAGGAGACCCACTTTGGTGAGGAGGAAGCAGAGTCATGATAAGGTGGTAAGGTATAAACCAGGGGGTGCATTGTGCAACGAATTATGTGTTACTATGTATGAGAAAGTGGAATCAGTCCTGGGAAGGAGAAGAAGACTAGAGGCACAAAGATGGCAGAGCATTTACCTTGGGTATCCCTCTAGTCATCATCTCAGGAAATGGAGGTGTTCAAGAATATCTGGGTTGGTTGTGGTTCATGTCTTCATTGTTTTGGAACCCCAAATGGCCTATTGCAGGGACAAGAGAAAATGGCAACTTTGAGGTCAAATCTGGATTAGGGTTCTTGTCTGAATTATACCAGCTAAGCTGGTTTCCAGTTCCCATCCCAGTGGCTGGTAATCACCAAGCCGGCAGCAGTCACTGTCATCGGTATAAGGGTGGTGATCAAAGAAGTCTCTGATTAACAGCTCCCACTACCTAACAGCGACACCAATGAACCCGTAAAAGTAGCTTCCCTTTTCTCTGTCATGGTAGATGGGTTGGCATACAGCCTGAAGGAGCAGATAGAGTTCTGGAAACCTCTCTCTCCTCAGCTTCCTAGCATCCCTGGCTTCCTTCGGGTCTCAGCTAACGTCCCATCTGCAAAAAGCCTTTCCCAGTCCTCCTTAATCTTAGTGCTTTCCTGTCTTGTATATACATAGTTGTTTGTATATTATCTCCTCCATTAGGGTGAGAGCTTCTCCAGAACAGGGTCTATTTTTTTTTTACCTTTTCTTTGTATCCCTAGCACTTAGTGTGAGATTAATAAATGACAGTTGACTGACTGAGAATCTCAATTCAGCAAGTGTGCCTGACACAGAAAATACTAACAAACCTACCTAGTACCAACTTGCCATCAGAGAAGCCAGTGATCGCAGCCCTGATCATTTTCTGAGGACAACTGGAGGCAATTTAAGCCTTTCTGGGTGCAGGACCAGATCAGCTTTTGATTTTTGTGTTTAGTTGTTTTCAGTTGTGTCTGACTCTTTGTGAGCCCATTTGGGGTTTTCTTCGCAGAGATACTAGAGTGGTTTGCCATTTCCTTCTTCAGCTCATTTTACAGATGAGGAAACTGAGGCAAACAGGGTTAAATGGCTTGCCCTGGGACACATAGCTACTAAGTATCTAAGGCTGAATTTGGACTCAGGAAGGTGCGTCCTTCTGACTCCAGGTCCACTGCCTTATTAATTGCACCATCTATATAAGAGATCAAGCTTGGATGGCCTCTTTTATTAAGGAATTGGGAGGGAATGCACCTGACAGCCCAAATCCTTCATAGAAAAATAATAACAATGTCTTGGAAGTGATCATGTGGCACATGGGAAAGACCTCCAAGTCAAGCATCAGAAAAGACCTGGGTCCAAATCCTGGCTCTGCCATTCACTACCTATGTGACCTTGGGCAAATCACTTTTACCACTCTGGGCTCAGTTTTCCTCATCTGTAAAATGGGAGAGTTGAACTAGGAGACCTTCAAGCTTTCCTTCAGCTCTAAATCTATGATGCTCTAGAAAACAGCTGGCTCATATTTATATAGTGCTCTAAGGTTTGCAAAATTCATTATATGCATTATCTGATTTGATTCTCACAACAATCCTATGAGTTGGGTATTTTTACTATTGCCCATCTCACAGGATGAGGACATAGGCTCAGAGGGGTTCAGGGATTTTCCCAAGGTCTCACAGCTGGCAGAATCTGAACCTCAGTTTTCTTGATTCAGCATTCAGTCCTGTATACTACACCCTGTTGGCAGGGAACCATCAGTGTTTTGAGGTAGAGTTCCATTTAATGTTTGGTTACCCTCATTCAATGTCTGGTTGCCCACATAGGGCACGTTGAAACCACAACTGCAGTTTCAATGCTGGGCAGGGAAAGAAACCCACACTTCAGGACACAAATGAGTTTTGGCAGCTAAGAGGAATTTTGGGGCAAAGAGAAGACAGTCTTTGAGGAAATGGTAAAGGAAGGCTTGAACTGGGAGCTTCAAGATCATTTGACAGGGTACAAATAACCCAGTCAGCCTGATGGATTTGTTCAGCCAACTTGATGAAAGATCAGAATGCCAGGTCGGGAGTTGGGACAGAGGACTGGGGGTGTTGATGAAAGTAAAACCAAGCCTAAGTCCATAACTGGAAGCTGGCTGGTAAGAGCTAGCTCCTTAAGTTTGGTGTTCTGAGACACTCCATTCCCTAGATTTTGAGGCCTGGGCCATTTATCCTTTTAAGGGAAGCCTATGGGTAGTTAGGAGGGAGAAAGCCTGGGTAGTGGAGGACAATAGAGGGCTTAGAACAGCCACTAATGGAGAACAGAAAGGTTGAGTTTGAGATGTCCTTGAGCCATCCATTTTGAAATGTCCAATAGGTAATTTGGTGATACAGAACTGAAACTTAGGGAAGAACCTGGCACTGGATACACACACACACACACACACACACACACACACACACACACACACACACT